>NW_022196905.1:217763939-217776062 GCF_008632895.1 Mastomys coucha
TGCTGGGGGTCGGGCAGAGAGTAGGGGAGGTGAACAGACACAGGCTACCCGAGAGTTTACTCACGAGCCAGTATAGCCAGTCAGTGAGCTCTGAGTTTGGTGAGCAACAGTAAGGTGAAGAATAGAGAATATGCCTATGTTGATCTCTGACCTCTAAACATACACACACACACACACACACACACACACACACACTCACTCACACACACACACACATGTGCACCTATACCCACTCCTACACCATACACACATGTGCACATGTACACACTCCTATATCATACACACATGTGCACCTGAATACACTCTTATACCATACACATATGTGCACCTGTACCTACTCCTATACCATACACACATGTGCAACTATACACATTCATATACCATACACACATGTACACCTGTACACACTCATATACCATATACACATGTGCACCTGTACATACTCATATACCATATATACATGTGCAACTGTACATACTCCTATACCACACACTCATGTGCACCTGTAAACACTCACATACCATACACACCTGTGTACCTGTACATACTCATATGCCATACACATATGTGCACCAGTATACACTCATATACCATACACACATGTGTGCCTGTACACACTCATATACCACACACATGTGCACCTGTACACATTCATATACATAACATATGTGCACCTGTACACACTCATATACAATACACACATGTGCAACTGTATACACTCATATACCATACACACATGTGCATCTGTACACACTCACATACCATATATGCATGTGCATTTGTACACACTCATATACCATACACATGTGTGCCTTACACACTTATATACCACACATTTGAACCTATACATACTCATATACCATATACACATGTGCAATTGTACATACTCATGTACCATACACCTGTACACCTGTATGTACTCACATACCATATACACATGTGCACCTGTACACACTCATATACCATATATACATGTGCACCTGCACACACTCCTATGCCATACACACATGTTCACCTGTACATACTCCTATACCATACACACATATGCACCTGTAAACACTCCTATACCATACACACATGTACAGCTGCACACTCATATACCATATATACATGTACACCTATACACACATCTAAAACACATGCACATTCAACAACAAAAAACTGTCTCACAAGAATAAACAAGTAACAAAATTCCTTTATCAGTTGTTTTCCCACCCTTATTCAAATGACATTTCGATACTGCGATCAGAATCCACTCTACAGGCAATAATAGTAAAATGAAAACACAAAACTTGGCAAGTACTTTTATAGCTGAAGCTAAGCAAAGAAGTCCAATCCTAATACGTAAACAGTTTATAGAAATCCCTAAAAAGAACCTATCTCAACAGAAACATGGGCAGTGGCATTACACAGTCATATTTCATTACTCATGGATTCCATATTTATGACTTCATCTACTTGATAAATCCGTGTCACCCTGAGGTTAATGCAGCACTCCTGGGGTCACTGAGCAGCATGCGCGGAGTGGGCAAAGTGGATTCAGCTGCCACGTGCACTCTCGCCACGGTGGAGCACAAGCAGCGCAGCCTTGTGTGTTCTCTCGTGGGTAATTAATTGTCCTTTTGTGGTCTCCTTAGAGCTCCATTTTCTCTCTTTTTATGTTTTTTAGTTAGAGATTTTAGGGTCCATAAGCCCATGAAGGCAGTGGTGTGCCTCACAGGGGAAAGAGCTGTACTAATTGAGCTCTATGTTAGTGCCACTGGCTCAAGTTCAATGCGAGTAAATTTACATACATTAAATAAAGAGTCCTTGAACAGAGCATACATGTAAAAATTACTGCATTGATGTTCTTCTTTGCAAGTGTTTATAATACAGTTTATTTTTTAAAAAATAAAAACAGCCAGGCAGTGGTGGTGCAAGCCTTTAATCCCAGCACTTGGGAGGCAGAGGCAGGTGGATTTCTGAGTTCGAGGCCAGCCTGGTCTACAGTGTGAGTTCCAGGACAGCCAGAACTACACAGAGAAACCCTGTCTCGAAAATTTAAATAAATAAATAAATAAAAACAAACATAAAAAAGTACAGGGTGATAAGCTGACAAAAGCATTGTGACTAGAGAGGCACAGAGAACTCAGACTTCACCTCTCCCATAGGAGCAATGGTTTGTTCTCTGTTAGTGTCCAATTCTGCTTAAAAAGTGTGGCTTGTATAAATGTAAACCAACTACCGTTAATAAAACAACCACAAAATTAATGAATATGAGAGAAAATATCAAAGAAAATTAAAGAAAGTGCAAGTATTTCCATTTATCAAATTGGAAAACATTAAGGTTATAATTATCTTCATTACCACTTTGGGGGGAAAGCTCCCACACTCACTATGTTCCTCAGGTTAGCCTTGAACTTGTAACCCTCCTGACTTGGGCTCCCTTGAGTGCTGGGATCACAGCATGTACCACTAGGCCTGGTTTAAAGCAGGTCTGAGAATATAGGACAAGAAGCAGAGGCTAATCCAGGAGAAGGAACTTAGCTGTGAAAAATTAAGGTGTGCTTTATTTCCAACCCAAGCATTCCACATCTGGGAATGCACTATGGTGAATTTACCATTGCATAAATGCATTTTCAACTTTTAGTTGTCATAAAAGTTTATAATAATTATAAATATAAAAATCTTAAATATCTACCAAATAAAATCAATAAGAAAAAGAAAAAAGAAAACGAAAAATACTAAATGCTTGCAGATACAGGATATTTTAAAATTGTGATGTAACCAGTTAGAAAGATGTGTCCATTAGCTAAAATAACAAATGGTTATGTTTGTTAACAATGAAAGGTACACATAAAAATATTGATATATAAAGACAGATTAAAGAGGGTAAGATCCAGTATAATCTGACCAATATACTGGGCGCACACATATGTACGGACATATGGTATGTACGTACAAGCGTATTGATTTTCATAAGAAGTGTAACTAAAATGTAATTTTGGTTACCTCAAAGAAAGACAAAGAATTCCCCATTGTCTTAGGGTTTTCATTGCTGTGAAGAGGCACCATGACCACTCTTATAAAGGCAAACATTTAATTGGGGCTGGCTTACAGGTTCAGAGGTTCAGTCCATATCATCAAAGTGAGAGCATGGCAGCACCCAGGCAGGCATCATGCTAGAGAACAAGCTGAGAGTTCTGCATCTTCGTCTGAAGGCAACCAGAAAACACTGGCTTCCAGGCAGCTGGGATCTCAAAACTAACCCCCATAGTGATACACTTCCTCCAACAAGGCCAATCCCCCTAATAGTGTCACTTCCTGAGCCAAGCGTAATCAAACTGCCACATTCCATTCCCAGACTCCCATAGGCTTATTCAAACACAAGAATGTTTTAAATACATAATGCAAAATACATGTAGTTCAACCTCAAAAGTCCCCATAGTCTGTAACAGTCTCAACAATGTCAGAATTCCAAAGTTTAAAGTCTCTGCTGAGATTCATCCAGCAGATAAATCTTAACTGCCAAAAGGCAGCTCACACACCTCCAATATCACAGGATACACATTAGTTCCAAAATGGCATAGTGAGAAAACACCGGACCAAAGCAAGCAAGACCAAAAACCAACTGGTCAAACTCCAAGTTAAAGCGCTCTTCAGATCTCCAACTCTTTTTATCTTTGTTGACTGCAGCACAAATCTCTTTGACTGTTTCCACTCTGTTAGCAGCTCTCCTCAGCAGGTAGCCCACAGCTCTGGCATCTCTAACATCTTGGGGTCTCCAAGGCAACTTCAACTTTACAGCTTCTTGTTCCAATGCCTGGGATATATACACATTATCTTCTGGGCTCCTCTAAAGGACTTGGGTCACTTCTCCAGCTCTGCTCTGTTTCTTTCCAAAGTCTGGTTGACTCCATTCCACTGCTGCTGCTATCCTTGGTGATCATCCCATGGTACTGGCCTTTCCAATTCACTGGAATCTTCCACTGCAACTAGGCTTCATCAATAGCCTCTCATAGGCTCTCTTCATGGTACCAAGCCTCAACTTCTTTGCATGATCCCTTCAGCCCTGGCCCATTACTGCAACTGAGACTTCACCTTCACCAATGGCCTTCCCTGGCCTCTCATGGTGCCAAGTCTCAGCTGATCTCCACGACACCTTCATGTCTTCAAAACCAGTACCACCTGGGTGATTCTTACACATTACCAAGTTCAGCTGCAGCATGAGGTACAACCTTGGCTATCTCTGGAACACAGCCTCTTTGTGCTCTCAGAAAACACTTCCTGATGCTGGTCTCTTCTTAATCACCACTAATTTCTTAGCTCCAGCTAACCAGTGTCAATTGTCCCAGTAGTCCCTTCTATTTTTGACTCTAAAGCCAGAGCCACATGGCTGAAGCTTCTGAGTTCTACTGCTTGCTGGAGCTGGGACATGGCCCTCTTGTTCTATTACATTATCACCAGCTTTCTGTTTTCCAACTCGCTCACTGCCTAAATCCTGGAACTTGCTCTGTAGACTGACCTTGAGCTCACAGATCTGCATGGCTCAGTCTCCTGAACCCTGGGATTAGGGGTGTGTACCACCAGGCCTGAACTTAATGCTTTTCTTTATCTGGAACTTGCTCTGGACAAGGTTAGCCTTGAACTCAGAGATCTGCTTGCCTCTGTCTCCTCGGATTAAAGGCGAGTAGCACCATGCCTGGGCCTATGCTTTTCATCATAGATCTTAATCAAATTTAAAAATGAGAATAGCCACCAGAATCCATCCCTTGTCGATTTGACATATAATCATATCTCCTCATGTCCAAATGAAAACAACAAGGACATAATAATGCCTAACATAATATAACTCTCCCTCACACAACTGCACATGCTTAAATTTAGCTTGGGACCTTACCCTGAGGTCACCACTTGCTTAATTCCACTCAGTATCCTTGAACACAGAATTTAGCTTCATTCCAGTTCCTGTGCCCCTTTATTCGTTGAACTTCTACATTTTTTAGTTTTTCTTCCTAAGCTTGCTATGCTTGATAAAAATGCTTTTCATAAGAGTAATCCAGAGGCCAAAGTCTATGCTGGACTTTTTTTTTTTTGAGACTTTATCAATGCAATTAATGTCTTTATCTTAGCCTTAGGCAGACTCTTGGGACAAGGACAAAAAACAGCAGCATTCTTCACCCAAACATCTTAAGAATGATCTCAAGATTTCAAATCACCCTCCACACCAATGTCTTCCATATCTCTACTAGGGTGGCCCATTAAATCCCACTTAACACACTCCATGGCTTTCCAAATCTAAAGTCCCCAAATCCACAGTCCTCAAAAAACAAAACAAAAAAAATAAGAAAATTTAAAAAAACATGGCCTGGCCTATCACAGCAATACCTCAGCCCCTGGTACCAACTTTTGCCTTAGTTAGGGTTTCCATTGCTATGAAGAGACACCATGACCAAGTCAAGTCTTATAAAGGCAAACATTTAATTGGTGCTGGCTTACAGATTCAGAAGTTCAGACCATTCTAATCATAGCAAGAAGCATGACAACATACAGGCAGACATGGTGAAGAAGCTGAGAGTTCTTCATTTAGATTGGCTTACAGGCAGTTAGGAGAGGGTCTCAAAACCCTCCCCCCACAGTGACACTTCTTTCAACAAGGCCACATCTATTCCAACAAGGCCACGAGTCCTAATAGTGCTGCTACTCCCTATGGGCCAAGCATTCAAAACACATGAGTCTATGGGGGCCAAACCTACTCAAACCAACACATTCCATGCCTTGTCTCCCATAGGCTTGCTCAGTCCAACTTCAAAACTTCTCATAGTCTCAAACAGTCTCAAACTTACATAAAAGCCCAAACTTCACATAGTCTCTTCATTGTTTGGGAATCTGCAATCAGAGGCAAGCTTTATGTGTGATTACTGCCACCCATGGAAAGGAGACAAAGTGAGGTTAGTGATAAAGCCTCAACCTGGCCAGTTGCTTACAGCTGGTAACCTTGGCTACCTGTGTATCCCCTGATAGGAAGGACACACACATAATACCCAGAAATAGCTGTTTGATGAATATTTATTTTCAGAACTCATCCCCTTTGTTTGCCTTTTTATTAGTAATGTACAATATTCAATCTCTTGCGTGCATCATTCAAAGATTCTTAGGAAGAGTCAGAACATACCACTCTGTGCTTGATGGCCAATGGGCTGTCCCCGGAGGGGCTTGTTATACCAGGGAGTCTTCCTGTGTGTAGAAGAAGAGAGGGACAGGATGAAATGTCTTAGTTATACAACGACTACCACACTGCACAAACAGCCTTTGTTTCCCGTCAGCCACTGACCAATAGATTAGTAAGAGACAAAATTGAAGCTAGCATTTAAATTCACAGTAAAGCTTTGGCAGCTTTGAGGAGGGACAAGCATTTTCATGTCTGGGGCATTCTTCTGGGACACTGTGCCATCATTTCCTCCTCACATAACCAGAAGGAACATGGGACTATGCTGATCTATCAAGGCTGCATTGTCTCTGAACCTTCTGAGATGTTCAGGTGTGGTTTATAGTTTCCACACTCTACACTGACCCACTTCGCCAGACCTTTGAGTGATTTTCAGCAGGTATACTGAGTTATGCGCCATCCGCCATGGCTGAAATCCACAGAAAGCCTTGTTTCCTTCAGACTTTGTAAAGGAGAAGGGTGGGCACTCATCTTCTGGAATATACTTGGCTATTCATTTTTTCTGCAACCTCACAGTTGACAAAAGAGTCTATCTTGACCTTCGTTTTTGAACTAAAGATGTTTACCATTACCCTAATTTACTAGTCTCTGTCCATCACTGTGCTTCTTAGGTGTAGGCCTAGAACCAAGTGGGAATATATTGTTGATGAGACTACATCAATAACCTCCAGCAAACTGTACCTTCAGAAACTGGGTCCTCATCTACTGTGCTACCCCTCAACACCACTCACACTTGGTTTCAACTACAGATTGTCAAAAAGGCAGGTGCAGACTTATAAGCACAGCTGTGTCGGAGACACCCCAGTTTGGGAGGATTTTCCGAGTTATCTCTTCCAATCACTTAGTCCACCTACTGGCATCTGTCCTGGTACAAGTGCCAGTGATGTTTGTCATTTAGTTTTGACCAGATAGGTTAGCCATCCAGCTCCTATCTGACTTCATTGAAACTTAAATGGAGGCTCATGAGCAAAAAAAGTCCCGATGGGAGACGAAGATCAAGCGCTGTCTGTCCTTTGGGGAGTACTGTGTACAGTGTATGTACCCAGAGGATTAAAATTTAAATGTGCCAACACTTAACCTGTTCTCCATGGACAGAGACCCTGTAAGGATTCAAAATGTCTGCCATTAAGGAGTTAAAAGCCCTTCTGAAGATTTTTCAGAAGCCCAGAGCTTTCATCAGGTTTTTCTAAGTGTCTCAGAACCACCAGGCATCACTGTCTTCAACATTTGTTAGTCATATCAGGGAAGATGGCAGATTTCTAAGACTTGGGCATTCAGTAGTATGTATATGAGCTACACACTATTCTATGATTGGTAAAGTTTTAGGTTGTGATAGTACATGGTTATACATGAGAGTATTCTGACCTCCAGAAGACACATGCATGCATGCATGTAAAAATATAATTTATCCCTAATAGTGCAACAAAGAGCCACAGGCATGTATTAGCATACAGACATTCAGGCAGGTAAGAACAGCTGGCCAAGGCACTTTCTGATGAGCCTGAGAGCCTGAGTTGGATGCAGAGACCCACATAGCAGGAGAGAATAAATTCCTGAAAGCTGACCTCTGACCTGGACATGTGCACCAGGGCACATGCTCCCCCCAATAAAAGGTAATAAAAATATAGATTTTAGACATTCTGATAAAGCAAAATATAAACAGTTATAAAGTTCATCAGAGAGTTCTGGAATTGGTTGTCATATTCTTTCAACATTTTTTTATTATCTTGTAAATAAAAGATTTATTTATCTGCCTTAATAAAGGAGCTATGGCCATATTTTAAAGGTGACTAACATCAGCCACAAAAAATTTAGGAAAACCATGCATGAACATTCTCAAAATGCTTTTGAGCTATAATTAAAAACAGATCCGCGAACGGTGCTTTCTCTTTCTTGTCTTCAGCTGGGTAGCTCCAGCCGCTATCTGAGGTAGACCTCTGGCCTGCTCACACAGCCTGCCCAAGTCACTGCTGTGTCCACCAGAGAGTGCCAGCTTTACACTCCCGGCAAAATCAATTGCAGCCACCCCTAGGCTGTGTTATGCTTCAACAGGAAAGTGTACGCAGTCACAGATGGCATCTTGTGACCTTCTTAATAACAGGCTTGGCTGCCAAGGCTCCCTTGTGTCCAGGCTCTGTGGGGATTTGGAAACCGTTGTCATACACTCAAATATTTTCCGGCAAACACATTTAACTATTTATTCGTCCGTTTCCTAATTTAAACCACGGAACTTGAAACAGAAAGCCAGAACCCCCAACACCTGGAAAAGACACTGTTGTTTCTGAGTCAGGAGGCCCATCCTGGGATTCTTCGGGGCCTGCTGAGTCAGGAGGCCCGTCCTGGGATTCTTTGGGGCCTGCTGGCAAGGGTCTGGCATAGCTGTCAGCAGCAGCATGGTGGTGACCTCAGTTCTGGGCCAAGAGCCTATCACTCTTCCCAGATTTCTTGGTGGCCAGGGCTATATGTTTTTTCTCTTCCTCTAGTTTAAAAGAAACATAGGCTTTTCTCAAAACAAAGCATACAAATTAGCCAGAAAACAATGAATTTCTAGTGTTAGAAACTCCATATGATCTGCCAGATCACACCCCAAGTCAATGTGGAAGCCCTGAGGCCAGTTCAAGTCATTTGTTCTCTGCCTTGCACACCCTGGGCAATCATGGCTGTCAAGTTCACAGTGGGATGAGACCTGAGAGTGAGGGACCATGTTAGAAGAAAGGACTGTGTGTAACCCAGCCTGTTTCCAGACCCCACAATACAACTTGTCTTTGTTAGTGCTAACAAGCAAACAAAGAAGGCCCCATGAGAAGCAGTACAGGCACCCCTGAAAAGCTTAGTGGGAAACTCTTTCCCCCTCTCACCCCAACAGGTCCGTAAAGGCTTGTATCAGATAGGAAGTGCTGAACTCTGACCTTGCCAGATAATGGTGCGGGGAAGATGGTTGGAGGACAGGCAGACCCACTCTCCATGGATATACAATGGGTGAAGAGTGGCCCATGGGCAGAAATAACAGGTTGAAGGTTGATGGATGGACTATTGTGTGCAATCGTGGAGAGGAGGAGCCAGGTCTCCTTTGTAGGATTGGTGGGTAGATCTCAGATTTCCTCCTGTGCTGTCCCTGTGTAGCACCTTCCACTTGGCCCATTTCTAGATGTCAGGGCAGAAGGAGGCCTTGGAAAGGGACTATTACCCAGATACCTCTGCAAGTCAAGAGGGAGGGAGGGAGACCCAACTAGAAAACGTGTGCCCAACGCCTCTCTCTTCAGGGATGCCCTGACTGCAACCTTCACCAGGTGCCCCAGCCTTAGGAACAAACGCTCTGGAAATGGCCGGTAACTGCACAAGGAGCCACACCAAAGCTTATTGACGGTAAGGGCAAGAGCACTCAGGAGCCACACGATGGCTTCCTTGGTGAGAAATGAAAGGTCTTTCCTATACCTCAAGCCAGAGCAGCCCTCACGGAATCAGCATTGTACCTGCTTCTTTTCCTTCTCAAGCCAGATCACACCTGCCATCACTTTTGTACTATAAATGTGAATGTTCCATGGTTATCTTCTTTCTCATGAATTAGTTACTTTTCTGTTGCAGTAATAAAAATACTGTATCCAAAGCAACTTAAGGAAGAAAGCTCATTTTGGTTTGTGGTTCCAGAGGGAGATCCCATTGTGTGTGTGTGTGTGTGTGGGGTTTGGGGCAGGGGTATCCTGAGAGGGCAGTAGTTGGCTGGTTGCATTGTTACACATACACAGGAAACAGACAGGAAGTAGGAGGTATGGTGAGGCCTTACATCCTCAGGCGACATACTTCTTTCAGCAAGCCTGCACCTCCTACAGGTTTGGTAACCTCCAAACAGTGCTACCAACTGTGGACCAAGTGTTCAAATATATGAGCCTACAGGGAAATTTTCTCATTCAAACCATCACATTGGGCTGTCTGGTCCCCATGTACTCATTGGTGTCTCATAACACAAAAGTCCCCATAGTCTACAACAATCTCAACATTGTTAAAAGTCCAAAGTGTCTTTTGAAACTCAAGGCAATTTATTAACGGTGGCCCCCTGTTAAATGAAAAAACAGTTTGCATACTTCCAACATACCATGGGATAGAATACACATTCTCATTCCAACAGGGAGGAGTTGGGGCTTAGTGAGGAAAGACTAAACCAAAGACAAAAATTAAAATTAAAAAAAAAAAGCAGCAGGACAGAGACTGAGTCCTGAAGTTCCGTGCTCATTATCTGGAGTTAGATGCCTCTTCCCTTCTAGCTCGCTAGCTTCCTACTTGTGACATATCTCCTCTCTCTTCCTCCCCCTCTCCTCCCTCTGTGCAGTACTTCTTGGCAGACATCTCATGGATCTGGCATCTCAAGCATCTTGGCGTGTCCACCATCACCCAGGTTTCACTCTTACACCTGGGCATTGTGGCCCCTCAGGGCTTCCCCTTAGAGCTACTCTGACCCTGGCACATGTTTGCTCACCTTAGGATCTCTCTAAAATTGTGCAGAAAGAACCTATAACCTCTTCAGCCTTTCATCTTTCTTGTCTCCCAAACCGATACCGCATGGATGGCTCTTCCCTTAGGCCGTCAGCTTGGAATGGACTCTTGCCCATGTGAACAGCTTTAGCACCAGCTTTTGGTGTGTCTGCTTTCTAGGATCTGTCCCCAAAACACACGTAGTTTAGCTTTTCCTTTCACAAACTGGAGCTTTAGCTGCACGACTTCTTGTCCTGAGGACACCTTTCCTGTCCGGGAAAGCTGGCAAATTCTACGGCGAAGCTAGCAGCTTTTCTGGGATGTGCTGCCCTCGTCAACAATCACAGCCTCTTCTTTTGCACTTGACTTTGCTATGGCATCAGGCTTCTGGAGTGTTCATTCATCTCCAAACTGCACATTTTCATCTCTTTCTGCCAAATGTCTGCTCCTTTTCATCGTCGATCTGTGTGAGAAGAGTCAGTAACAGCAGTTCCACAGACTTTGTCACACTCTTCTGAAGCTTCTTCCACCGAAGAAATCAGTCTGCTAGCTTTTATTTTAGCTTCAGGCAAGTTCTTAGAACACAGGCAGAATGCAGTTAGCTTATTTGCCCAATAATGGCCTCTATAGCGCTGTTAATAGCGTTCTTGTTCCCCTGGGAAGTTTTGTGTGCTGGGCCCTTCCTATCCACATTGCTCTCAGGACTACTTTCAGCATCCTACAAGAATGCTACACTGGACACTGCTTATAGCATTTGGTAGATTTTCCAGTCCCAAGTTCCAAAGTCTCCCACATTCTTCAAACAACAACAACAAAGACGACAAAATAGTGTTAAGTTCTTCAGAACAACAACCCCAGTTTTAGTACCAACTTTTTATTCAAACCATATGCACATATGTTGCATATTTGGGCTTTGCCTGGCTTCAGTCCATTAAGAACCTAGAACAAGAACTGCATAAGCAGTACTGTGGCCCGTGCTTCTCAGTCATTGCATTTAGTGTTGCCACTCTAGTGGCTGCTAGGCGGGATGGTAAGAAAGCACCATTGTGTCGCCTTGTCCAGTGTTAATATGAGAGATAGTGCCTAGTTTTACTGCAATTTGATACACCATGTTTGCTTAACATCCATGGAGGCCTGCCCTTTTCTGAAGAGAAATGGAGGAGGAGTGGGGGCGGGCCTTGGAGGGGAGGAAGGAGGGGAAACTGCCTTCTGGATGCAACGTATGAATGAATAATAGATTAAAAATGAATAAAGACAAACAGGAGAGAGAGAGACAGAGAGACAGACAGAGAGACAGAGAGAGAGACAGAAAGAGAGAAACAGAGAGAGAGAGACAGAGACAGAGAGAGACACAGAGATAGACACAGAGAGAGACACAGAGAGACAGAGAGAGAGACAGAGAGACAGAGACAGAGAGAGAGACAGAGAGAGAGAGACAGAGAGAG
>NW_022196905.1:217776162-217799747 GCF_008632895.1 Mastomys coucha
GAGAGAGAGACAGAGAGACAGAGAGAGACAGAGACAGAGAGACAGAGACAGAGAGAGAGACAGAGAGAGAGACAGAGAGACAGACAGATAGAGAGAGAGAGAAAGAGAGAGAGAGACAGAGACAGAGAGCCAGAGAGAGAGACAGAGAGAGACAGAGAGACAGACAGAAAGAGAGACAGAGAGAGACAGAGAGAGAGACAGAGAGAGAGAGACAGATAGAGAGAGAGAGAGAGAGGGAGAGAGAGAGAGAGAGAGAGAGAAAGAGAGAATCACTGTGGGAAATGAAAGAGCCAACAATAAGCACTGGTGGATAGTTATAAAGTGTGTTGTAAGACTAAAGACCTGAGAGCATCAACTCAGGGAAAGGCTTATTTTGGCTCCTATTTCAGCGTTCCATTCCATGGTGGCTTCTGCCATTGCTCTGGGCCCATAGTGGGACAGAAGAACATGCAACAAGACGTATGGAGAAGCAAAGTTGGTCACCGTGTGGAAGTCAGGAAGCAGAAGTGAGAGAAAAACCTCAGCCAGAGGCTTCCTCATTCATTCCTCCAAGCCCTCAGCTTGAATGTGGTGCTGACTCAATTCAGGGAAGGCATTTTTGTCCCATCTAAGCTTGGCTGGAGAAGTCTTTGCACACACACCCAGCAGCATTCTCACCTAATCTCCTAGGCATCTGTCAACCTAATCAAGTCGATGATCAAGATGGACTATCACCACAGAGGGATCCTGTCTTCCTTTGAACTCTGAGCAAGACACTGAAGATTCATGGCAAATACTACAAGGCGCTGGCTGCAGGAAGCTTATGCTTTAGAGAGACGAAGGTAAGCAAATAGAGAGAAGGCTGAGTCCCTGAAAGAAGAGTGGGTGGGGGTCCAGAGGCAAAAGCTGGCTTGGTGTTTGCACATTTTCAAGTGGAGACAATATATAGCTGGAAGACATTGAATAAAATGAAGAGGAAATATGGACGGGCACTGGGGCCACATCCTCATGGCCCTTCAGGCTTCAGTGAGGAAATGCACTTTAACCCAAGTCTGGCAGGAAATAGAGAAGCAATGTCATCTTGTTCATAGATTATTATCTTCCTGTGTGGGAAACAGACTAGGTTGGCAAGACATGACTTACAAGGCATTGTTAGTTCTTGCTGCTTTCTGAGGTTGCTCTCAGTAGGGAAAATGTGTCACAGAAGGATTAAAATGGGATTCAAAGAGGAAAGGAAATGAGGGACATTACAAATGGCATACACATTGTTGAAATCCCATGGGCTATCATGCATCTTTATGCCCCAAACATTATTGATCCTTTCTTCATTTTTAAATTATCTGCATATAGGCGATTTGTCTGTGTATGTGTAACCCTTGCATGTCTGGTGCCCAGGGAGACAAGAATTGGACTTTAGGTCAAAGGAACTGGAGTTGCAGATGAGCAACCATGTAGGTGCTGGGAATCAAACCCAGGTCTTCCAGGAGAATAGCCAGTCCTCTTAAGTGCTAGCCGAGAATCAAACCCATGTTTTCCAGAACAGCCAGTCCTCTTAACTGTTAGGCCATCTCTCCCATCTATCATTTGATTTGTGTCAATATTCTCCTAGCCATTCTTTTTTTAATATTTATTTTTTAATTTCACTTTACATCCCAATCACAGCCCCCTCCCTCCTGTCTTCCAAGTCCCACCCTTACAATCCCTCTCCCCATTGCCCCCACCCCTCCTCCTCAGAGAAGGGGACCCCTCCGCTTGGGTATCACTCCACTCTGGGGCAGCTCCAGCAGGATCATAGACATCCTTATCCTTGTAGAAACCTGTTTTCTCTAAGAGTGCTTCTAGGTAGCTGCTTCAGAGACTCGGGATTGTGTCCTATGCTGAGGAACTCTGCCAATACGTCTTGTCTACACCATTACCCCTGGGGTTTGGTATGTTCAAACATAAGAGACCCCTCCTGGTGCATATCACATCTCCTAAAACAGATAGTGTGAGATAGAGAGGCTACTCTACCTTGTTTATGCATCCTACCACAGATTTGTCGTGGACGGACAGACAGACAGACAGGCACAATTTGATAAGACATAACCTAATATAATCCATTGTAGCAGAGATTAAGTAGAAAGATGATTGGTTGTTTACTGGATTTCGGAAAACTTTTTTTTTAATTGGTGACTATTTTGTTTTTTAATCAAAAGCTACTAAGTATATGATACCATTTGCTGTGTCCAGGGATCCAAGTCAGAAATCCACACCTGAGTCAAATATTGGGAAGAACACTAATATTAATGTAAGATGGGAACACCTCAGTGTAGATAGAATGAAAGGCTGAAGTCTTGACAGTGGGGTGAAAGTTTGACGACTTTCTCCTATGGTAATTACAAATCACAGTAAGAACAGTCGTCCATCTGTGGGCTAGGGAGATGGCTCAGTGGTTAGCAGCACCGACTGCTCTTCCAGAAGACCCAGGTTCAATTCCCAGCACCCACATGGTAGCTTACAAATATCTATACCTCCAGTCCCAGAGGAGGACATGGTGCATAGATACACAGATACACATACATGCAAACACTCATATGAATGAAATAAGTATGAAATCTAAAAAAAAAAAAAAAAAATTAGTTTGGCACAGTAGTGCATGCTTGAAATCCTATCACTGAGGAGGACTAGCCAGCCTGACTTGTTTTAGTGAGCTTTAGGTACAGTGAGAGACCCTGTCTCAAAAAATAAGCTAGAGAGTGGCTGAGAAGAATACCTGACATTAGCCTATGGATTTAACATGTAGAGACACAAATGTGTACATCCACCACGATACATGTTCATACCATCTAGACATACACATTACACACACACACACACACACACACACACACACACACACACACACACACACAGACCACAGACAGAGAGAGAGACAGAGAGACAGAGAGACAGAGAGACAGAGAGACAGAGAGACAGAGAGAGCTCAGTTACTCTGAACTAGCAATGTAGCTCATTTGGTAGAGTGCTTGCCTAGCATGCACAGATCCCTGCATTGAATCCCCAACACTGCATGAAATTGGTATAGTGGTGCATACCTTTAATCCCAGCACCCCTGAGGTAGAAACAGGAGGATTTTAGTTACATAGCCAATTTGGGCTACATAAGATCTTGAGAAAGAGATGGGAAACAGGAAACAAGAACTATACACTGGTACTGGTTGATTATTGCTGCTCATGTTAGCTCCTCTTGGACCTCCACCCATCTACCCGTGGACCTGTGCAACAGCCATCAGGCCACAGGTCATCACTGGGGTTAACTGGTTTTCTAAAGGCCACAAACAGCCACGTGAATGGAATGTGATTTGTGGTTCTCAGGCCAGAGGCCCTGGCAACTTGCCTTCCTATAAAATGGGTCTCAACCTTCCTAACGTCGTGACCCTTTAAAACAGTTCCTCATGTTTTGGTGACCCCAACCATAAAATTATTTTTGTTGCTGCTTTATAACTGTAAATTTGCTACTGTTATGAATGATAAGGAAAATATCTGATATGGTCCTTAGGCAACCCTGTGAAAGGGCTGTTCAACCCCAGGCTGAGAACCTCTGCCATAAACAATGTGAGCAAACTCCTTAACTCACTGAGGAGAGTTTGGACCTGTCTTTAAGATGCACAGTGTGCTTTAAATGTTTTTTTCTCTTTAAAGCAAAGGGAACAAAATCTTGCCTGATTTTAACCACAATGTAAATGGCTATCTTTCCTATCATTGTGTATCAACAAACCATAGAGGAACACTGAAACTCCATCTCAAACTCTTCTCATAAAGTCAAGTTTTATTGGGAAAAGAGGGCATCAGCACTGCCCGCTGAAAACATTGAAAATCTTTATCTCTATCAGTTAGCAAATACCCACAAGGTTGCCCAGCGACTCTCTCCACCACCCAGCTCTCACCACCCATTAGCATGTTACAACTTTAAATAGCTCGTCAAATGGGCAGAATACCAGCTATGTTATGGTGTGCTCAAATATCACCTGTGATTATTAACCCTTTAGAGACTCGGCTCTGAGAGATGGCCATTTATGCAAGACCATCTTTGTTTCTTCCTCAGGGTCAGACTTGGTGGCAGGATGGGCAGCTGTCCCCTTCTCCAGAGTGACGGGCAGCCGTCCCCTACTCCAGGGTGCAGCTGTTACCAGAATGCAGCTGAGCAGCCAGAGAATCTATGTCTCAGTGTGAGGAAGGCATGTTACTTCCAGGATCGGGGATGAAAGAATGAGCATGTCCTCCTTAGCCCTGGCTCCTTGCACCGAACACACATGTTTACATCATACACATATGCACACATGCACATACATACACACTCAAATACATATGCATATACCACACACAAATTCACACAAACACACACCACATACACATACAGACATGCACACACACATATACATGGACACATACCCAGCATACACACACCCAACACAAACACATACTCAACCCACACACACTGTTAGGGTTTCCTTGCTGTGAAAAGACACCATGATCAAGGCAACTCATAAAGAAAACCTTTAACTGGGGTTGGCTTACAGTTCGGAGGTTTAGTCAATTGTCATCATGGCAGAGAAGCATGCCAGCAAGCAGGCAGCAAGGAGGGAACTTGGTCACACTGCTTGAGCATAGGAGACCTCACAGCCCCTCCCCCACACACTTCCTCCAACAAGGCCACACCTCCTACTAGTGCCATTTTTCTATAGGCCAAGCATTCAAACACATGAGACTATGGAGGGGGTTGGGGGATACCTAGTAAATCGAACACACATACACATAGTTAAACGGAACAATTGACCAGCATTGTCACAACAATCACTTTATAATGTGAACACTTATCAAAGCATCCTGTTATACAAGCTAGTGTACACAGCTTGCGGTCTCCAGTCTATCTCAGTTAAGTAGAGAAGAGCCTGGAAGGACTGCCCGTGGAGGAACTGATCACCAACTGACCTTTGCTGTCTGTGGCCTCCTGGGAAGCAGCCTGGCCCAGTAGAGTGTTGTAGGCGGAGTTGCCTGGCAATGGTGTTCTAAAGAAAGCCAGAGGGAGAGACAAGTCACACACCTGTAGGCTGACTAGTCACCGCAGCTGATAGATTTCATGTTCCTTTGGGATTTCAAGGTTCTGCTACTTTCTCCTCATTCTGTTCTCTTGCCCTCACCCCATAGTCCCATTAAATCAACCCAGGCTGAAATTTTGCACACTCTTTAGGGATTTGTTTGTGCTCCGAATTGTCATAAAAGGGTAACATTTTCATCTCTGCCTGCAAAGCTCAAACATTAAGTTCATAATTACTTCAGCAGGATTTATGAGTGTTTCTCCAGGGAGTTGCTTTCAAAATAAGATAAGTGCTATGCATGGAATAAGAAAGATTACAGTAATTACATTGGTTTCCAAATAAAATTTAATGGCAGTGGGGTAATGTGGGGACTCACAGATGTTGTGTCTATCCTTTGAAACGCATCTGTAACTCAGTGTCCCTGAACTCAGATGTGACATCCCTTATCGGCAAGCTGTGGTTTTTCGGGAGACTTGGGGCACTCTGCCTGGAATGGGAAGATTGATTCCCAGCTTGGACAATTGCATGGCAAGTAACTGGAGGTCCTTTGACTAAGGAAGGAGAGGCATAGAGCCTTGGGCACCAGAAGCTAAGGTGAGGGAAGCAGAGTAGAATTGAAATGAACATAGAGTCCTGAAATGCTCCTACTGTGCACACATTTGCATCAGAGACAAGCCGCTCATCCCTCAGACAGGGGCTGGGAGCCCACCCTACATCTTTCTCCTACCCCCATGAGAGCAACAGAATCATCACAGGCTGCTGGTTCTTCAAATGTGTTTTCTGAGCTCAGCGCCCACTGATTTTTCTCTCAGTAGGTTCAAGCTATATGATGCTGGCACAGACAGACAGGGAGCCAGCATCCTGACCTCTGTAGTAATCACCCCTTTGTATATTATGCCACCTTTTCTTTATGTGTTTTTAAAACGTCACCAAATATTGAGGTTTGGTTAGTTTTAAGATATATAAGGGGATGGAGAGATGGCTCAGTAGTTAGGAGCACTAACTGCTCAGGTTCGATTCCCAGCACCCACATGGCAGCTCACAATCCCCTGGAACTCAGTCCCAGGTGAGTCAGTGCCCTCTTACGACTTCTGCACACACTGGGCACACAGACAAATACACATATGTGAGGACAAGACACTCAGACACATAAGAAAGTTTAAGTTATATGCCATTTTTTTTCCTGCATATCTAGAATGAAAAGGAGCAAGCTGAGCAAGGAAAAACACAAAATGTGCAGTTTGAAGACAAAGGGCTCCAGGAAGCATATTGGAGCTAAGTCCTGCACTCGAGGACATGAACAGATTAGGGAAAAACCTGATGCTGAATGGAATAAAGGAAGTGATGCCTTCAGTACAGGACCCACCCAGCTAAGCTTCTGAGAAGGAATTAAGAATAGCTTAGGCACTGAAGGAAACCATTGAAGACAGAAAGCTGGTGAAGATGTAATTGAACACAGGGGCCATGTTCCAGCCCCAGCAAGCAGCAGAACTTGACAGCTTCGGGAACACAGCTCTGGCTTTCCAGACAAGGATAGAAGAAAGGGGTTGTGGAATCTCCCTCCCTCTGCAGCTAAACAAATATCAGGGATGACCTTGTGTGGAAGCCTAGAGAGCCCTTTGCTTGAAGCTATGAAGGTGAAGCCTGGATTGCCTTGGAGACCTCAAGATGTTGGAGATGCCAGAGCTGTGAGATGCCTGCCGAGGATTGCTGCAAGCAGCCCAAGAGAGAGAAGCGTGTTGCAGCCCACAAAGCTGAAAGGAGTTGGAGATCTGAAGTGTGCTTTGACAGCAGGCACGGAGATGCCAAGTTGGAGTATGCCCAGCCGGTTTTGGGTCTTACTTTGGCCCAGTACTTCCTTGCTATGCACCCCTTTCCCTTTTTGGAATGGTCATGTATATCCTGTGCCATTGTATATTAAATATGTAATCTGGTTTTCAATTTTGATTTTACAGGGGGTTACATTCAAGAGACTGCCATGAGTCTCAGAAGAGACTTTGGACTTTTAAACAGTGTTGAGACTGTTACAGACTATGGGAACTTTTGAAATTGGACTGAATGCAGTTTTGTATTATGATATAGTTACAAGCCTATGGGGACCAGGGAGTAGGATGTGATGGCTTGAATAGGAATGGTCTCCCTAGGCTAATGGATTTAAATGTTTAGTTGCTAGGGAGTAGCACTAGTAGGAGGTGTGGCCTTGTTAGAGGAAGTATGTGTGTGGGGGGGGGGGCGGGGCTTGAAGTTTTAAAAAGCCGGAGCCAGGCCTAGTGGCTCTCTCTTCTTCCTGTTGCCTGTGGATCTAAAGGTAGAGCTCTCAGGTCCTCCAGCATCATGTCTGCCTTTGTGCTGTCATGCCAATACTGGGCTAAACCTCTGAGGAGACGGACCAGCTATGGAATTGATTTTGTATTTTTCCTGTGTTCAGGGTTTGGAGGGGGTGGGGTTTTTTTTGTTTGTTTGTTTTCTTTTTTTTTTTTTTTTTTTTTTTTTTTTTTGCCCATTATGAACAATGTTGCTAGGAATGTGTTTATACATGTCTCTTGGTGTACAAGTGGAAATGCATTTCAGATGGCAAATCCTTGGGAGGAGAATTGCTAGGTCATAGACCAGCATCAGTGCTGGATGAGACCAACTGCGTTTTCAAGGGTCCGCACCACTGTGGTTTCCTTCCAGCTATTCACGGACAATCCCTTGTACACATCCTTATCTGTACTTCACAGTGCTGCTCTTTTACATCGGAACATTTCTAGGTTTGGGGAGGAAGTGAATTATAACCTTGCGCTCCATATTGTGTATAAAATAGTTATGAGCCCTTGGTGGGACTCTGAGTTTAAAATGCCATGCTTTTGCTAGCCTGTCTTGTATATGCTAGGTGGTCTGTGGGTTGGACAGAACATTATTTTAAAGTATCCCAAGTTATCTAACTTTTCCCCTGGGGTCAGTGCCCTTTGTGTCTGGTTTTAAGTAATTTTTTCCAGGGTGAGTGGCTCAGCAGGAATCCATGTAAACATGAAAGAAAGATCTAACACCACAAAGTTGTCTTTTGACCTCCACACACATGCCTCACCTCCTGAGTCATCTCTCTCTCTCTCTCTCTCACACACACACACACACACACACACACACACTAATAACAAAAATAAAGATCTCTCTTTGCCATCAAGGTAGCCCGCACACTAACACCAAATGTTTCATGGCTACCACATCTTTAACCGACTAGCCAGCCTGGGAGCGCAGCCTTTCACTGACAGCACCTGTTATGGGCATAGCTTTGTTTCTGTTCTGTTTTCTATTCTGACTCCTTTGCTGAGGCTTACCTCTTTGTGGGTATGTGTATGCATGTCCCAGTGTGGGTTTGCATGTGTGCATGCAGTTCTGGGGTAGACAGGAGACAGTGTGAGGTTCCCTGAGGCAGAGTTTCAGTTCATGTGTTAGGAGCTGAACCCGGGTCCTCCCCAAGAGCAGTACACACTCTGCACTGCTGAGCCACCTCTCTGCTTCTGATTTCTTCCACTCCACTGACCTGCTTGTTGACCTGTCTTGGTGTCACACTACTATCCTGGCATATGTACCATGTTTGATTATATTCTTCCTAAGCTACAGTGGAGTTCTCTGTCTGCAGAATAGGCCTGCATATCTGGTCCTTGGCTAAGAATATCTTGGCTGTATCACAGCACTTTTTGTTTTCACGTAAGCATCAGGATCACCTTGTCGAGCTCTAAGAAAAAGAGGCCATCAGAATTGCATGGGATCTATAAGTTAGGGGGAATGACTGTTTTGAGGTGCTCGCTTTCTCAATGTATGGAAATGGTTTATCTCTCCATCTACTGAGAACTTGTGTGTTATCTTTCAGTAGTGGATAGTTTTCTGAACAGGACTGGATGGGAGTGAATAAAGTGTGTGGGGTGATGGGTGTGCATGGGAGTGTTGAGGGTGGGAGTGTTGGGGGGTGGGAGTAATAGGAGACATGGGAGTAGATGAGAGTTGACAGGAGTGAACAGAAGTCAGCCATGAGTGCGAATGATGAGAGAGGGAGGTCTTCTTTCCTCTCTCTCTCTCCCCCTCTCTCTCTCCCCCTCTCTCTCTCCCCCTCTCTCTGTCTGTCTCTCTGTCTGTCTCTCTCTGTCTCTCTGTCTCTCTGTCTCTCTCTCTCTCTCTCTCTCTCTCATCCTCTCTCTGTCTCTCAAGACTGTTTTAAAAAAACACTCTCAGGTTTCTCTCTCTCTCTCTCTCTCTCTCTCTCTCTCTCTCTCTCTCTCTCTCATCCTCTCTCTGTCTCTCAAGACTTTGTTTTAAAAAAACACTCTCAGGTTCACAGTTAAGAAGGAATGGTGCATAGATTTCCCATACAGCTCCTATAATGATCAGTGTTGACTGTCAACTTGACAGAATCTAAAAGTACTTTGGGGACAGAACTCTGGAAATGTTTGGGGTGTCTTAATTATATGAATTGAGGTGTAATGACCTATACACAGTGAGTGGCCCCCATTCCCTGGCTGGGATCCTGAACTGGATAAACACTGGGGAGGAGGAAGCGAGCACCAGCATGCATTTACTCCTCTCTGCTTATGGGTTGTGAATACCGTGTGACCAGCTAGCTGGTGCCTGACCTCCTCACCATAACTGTCATTTCGAGTAAACCCTCTTTCTCTTAAGTTGCCTTAGTCAGAGCATTTAAACATAGCACCAGGAAATGAAGCCAAGGCGACTGCTCTACGGCACATACACAATTTCTGCAATAACCCATATCCCTCACTAGAGCCTCACGTTTGTTAGAACTGATGCTTTGGAGATAGCCAAAGTCCATAGGGGTGTGAACATTCCAAGGGTTTGGTCTACTGTACAATGTTTTCATCCTTCATAATACTATCACATATAATATTTTCACTGTCCTAAAATAGACTCTGTGCTCCAACTTCTTATACCCTCTCTTTCAACAACCTGTGGAATTCACTAATACACTTACTGACCCCATAGTCTTGTTCTGTTTTTTTCCAAACATCAATTAGTTATGCATACAGAGTGCCTAGCCTGACAATCTGAAAGACTGTCTTCTGTTAGTAGTCTGTGTAAGTTTCTTTGTATCTTCTCAGGACTCCATCACTGCTCTCCACCACTGGGCAATATTCTGCTGCAGGTGTATACCACAGTTTACTACTGGCCCGTAGAAAGACAACATAGTTCCCTCCAGGTTTTGGTGGTTGTAAATAAAGCTACCATAAAGAATTTGTGTGGGTTTTGTACAGACATATATTTCCAGTTCCTTTGGATTAATACCAAAGAGTACAATTGCTAAATGCTGCAGAAGCAATACAGTTTGGTTTTCCAATTAATCGCCAAACCATCTTCCATGTGGCTGTGCTGTTTTTGTGTTTTCATGGAGGAGAATTCCAGCTGTTCCATGCTCTCACCTTCATTATTGTATATGAGCTCGTGTGCGTGAGTGCTCATGCCTGCTTGTGCACACTAGAGGCAGAGGGCTTCCTTTTTATCACTCTCCTATTTCTTTGAGTCAGGCTCTCTCTCTGAACTGAGGGCCTGCACTTTCTCAGCAAGGCTAAATAAAGCCAGCAAGCCTTAGAGATCCTCCTGTGTCTGCCTGACTCAGAAACATGCATACATACATACATACATACATACATGCATACATACATACATGCATACATACATACATACATACATACATATACAGTTGCTACATAGGTTCTAATGATTTATACCCAAGTGCTATTAATGTGTGAGCCATTTCTCCAGTCTAGATGTTGATCATTCTAAGATTTGTAGTGGGATTTCATTGCTATTTTAATTGTTCCTTGATAACATAGAAATGAAGCATGTATTCACATTCTTATTTACTGTGTGTGTGTCTTTGATAAGGTATCTGTTAGTCTTTGGTGCATTTTAAAATTAAGTATTGTCATTATACTTTAAGAGTTTTCTTTTTCTAAATCTTGGATATATCAATCAGAAGACCTACCAGAAGAGATCTTTTCAACTATTTCTCCCTGTTTGTGGCTTCTTTTTTCATTTTCTTGATATTGTATTCTTTAGAGAATTTTAATTTTTAATGATCAAGAATCTAGCATGGCACAATAACTCCAAAGGTTAGTGGCATGAATACCTTGTCAGTAACCAATAGCTCTCTAATTTGACTCACTGAAAAAGAGGTAAATCATGCCTATTACTGGAAACTTAGCCAATTTCTGAGGACTAATGAAGTCATGGATCTTGGAAGAGAAGCTACAACCACCGCTTTACTAAAACCATGATTCCTAACTACACTCTGTTTGTCCTTATATCAACAGATAAATATAGTCCTCACCCACATCAAGGAAAATTCTCTTTGCATTACAGAAAAGTACAACCAATAAAAATGGAGAGCAGAGGAGCCCAGTCTCAATGGCTAGCTCTACAATACAACTTCCACACCTAAGGCTCAAGAGGGGGGACAGAAAGATTGCAAGAGCCAGACTTCTCACAAGAGACTATGAAAGCTAGAAGATCCTGGGCAGATGTCATACAGACCCTACGAGAACACAAATGCCAGCCCAGGCTACTATACCCAGCAAAACTCTCAATTACCATAGATGGAGAAAACAAGATATTCCATGACAAAACAAAGTTTATACAATATCTTCCCACAAATCCAGCCCTACAAAGGATAATAGATGGAAAACACCCACATAAGAAGCAAAACTACACCCTAGAAGAAGAAAGTAACCTTTCAACAAACCCACACAAACCTAATTCCACCTCTTACAACAAAAACAACAGGAAGTAACAAATACTTTTTAAATATCTTAACATGAAAATTATATTACCAACATATCCTAATAGATTGAAATCCAAAAAATATGAGGAATTAGAAATTTGTTGATTGTCATCCAGTCGTCTCTCTAATTTGGTAATTGGAGAAATAGGTCCAACATTGTACAATGTATATACACTTTCAGCTTGTTTGTTTGTGACAGTGTCTGGCTGTGTACAACTTAAGGGTCTTGAAAGCTTGCTTCTCCTATCTCAGCCTCTCTATTAGTAGTAGTGTTTATTTCATGTTTTTACACTATACTAAGGTTTTCAAAACAGCTTACATATTTCAAAAGTATTTATACAGTCAAAAGAAATGTAGACAATCAACTTGGGAGGTGGCTTGTAAGAGAACAACAAAGAGTAAGACTGAATGCTTTGCTTGAGGTTTGTAACTATTTTATCAAGTCTGAAGAAGAGGACTTTATAAGTTACTCTTTCTCTGAGATGAATGCTTTTCCAAATTATCACAGCCAATGAACCAGATTCTTGCCCTCACCTAATGTCTGTGCCACCCTCCAAGCAGAACCATTGTTCATTGAAATAGTTGGTGAATGACTTTATGGATAGACTATCTTAATACACACACCATTTCTTAAATGAATGTAACCTGTTCTCTGTGGGCTGAGAATAAATTCACTCACTCAAGTCAAATAGCTTTGACCATCGCAGGAAGTCTGTATCCAAAAATCGTGCCCACAATTCATTCCTTGGCTCAACAGAACTGTCAACTCTCAGCTTAGCTACGATGGAGGTAAAATCCTTTGGTGATGTGAGGGTCACTGAAGTACAGCCTTATACAATGAAATCCAATGACTAAAAAATTGTTCTTATTTTGGGCTTGTACCACAGTAAGAGCCAAGATTTTAAGCTCTACTAAATACAAAACAAACAAACAAACAAAAAGACTTTATATATTTATGTTCATTTAAAAAATACCAGTAGTGATGTATTATTTTAAAATATACAGTTAATATGTTTGGAGTTATTTAAAATTTATATTGAGAA
Source organism: Mastomys coucha (assembly GCF_008632895.1). Taxonomy (NCBI): domain Eukaryota; kingdom Metazoa; phylum Chordata; class Mammalia; order Rodentia; family Muridae; genus Mastomys; species Mastomys coucha. Next base: position 217,789,037 of record NW_022196905.1, read on the forward strand.
AAACCTATGTATTTTCAGTGTTGCTGTAGACAAGCATCTACATGAGACTGTTAAATTGATTGTTGTTTTATATCAAACAATTTTTATAATACTCATTTTTATTGTTGTAATATTTTATAAATGTTAAGGAATATGACAAAAAAGGTATTGTAGGTATTGAAGGGGAGGTCTCTGGGAGGAGTTGGGGTACAAAAGGGAAACAAGAATGTGATTTAATTCTATTTACTTAAAATATGTCTTTATATGTTAACAAATTCAGATAAATTGAAATTATGGATCTTTTCTCATCATAATTCAATAAAACTTAAATCAATTAAAAAAAGGTTATGAACTTTAAAGAGAGCAAGGAGGGGTATATGGGAGGCTTCAGGGGGCAGAAACTATATTATAATCTCAAAAAAATTAAGAAGTAATTTAAAATTTTTAATGAAGTCCAGTTTCACAAACTATTTCATTTTGTTCCCTCCAAATCACAAGGGCATCTAGGTTTTAATCTCCTGGAAAATTTTATAGTTTTGCATTTTACACTTAGAGCATTATCCATTTTGAGTTCATTTTTGTTCATGTCTAGAGCCCCTGCCCCAAACATAGGTATCCATTTGTTCTAACATTCTTTAAAATAATCATTGCTTCTTTAACAAAGATTAACAAATAATACTTTATGTGCATTTATTTCTGGGTTCTGTTGTGTCCTAAGCATCTATTTGTCTGGTCTTTCACCAGCACCATGTACTATCTATGTCCTGTTATAGTAGATTTCGCAGACAAGTAATATTAGTCCTCCAATATATTCCTCAACAATATGTGTCATTTGTTCTTGCTATTTTGCCTCTCCCTATAAGTGCTGGATTCAGATTTGGGGTGCTCACAAAATAAATTGCTGGGACTATAATTGGGGTTGATTGAACTCACACCTTGTGCTGGTTAGTTTTGTCAGTGTGACATAATCTAGAATCAGCTGGATGAGAACCTCAATGTTGGGCTATCTAAATCAGCTTGGCTCATAGGCATGGCTAGGGGAATTACCTCCACTGTACTAGCTGGAACCTCTTTAGGCGTTACCACTCCCTAGGCTTGGGATCCTGGACTGTGTAAATACAGAGAGAAGACTGAGCACTAGAAAGCAAGCACGCCTTTACTCTCTCTCTCTCTCTCTCCTCTGAATTGTGTATGTGCTAAGCTTCTTCGAATTCTTCTGCCTTGACTTTCCCATAGTGGTGGACCATAACGTGTACTCATGAGCAATTTCTCCTCTATGTTCCTTTGGTCAGGGCATTTTATCGCAGGGTCAGGAAAAAAAAACAAGACCCCTGTTGAGTTGATGCTACTAATTCTTTTTATCCGTGAACACAGAAGGTAGTTAGTTAGTTATACTATAGATTTTTGCATCAAAATTTTAGTTTTCCTTATGAGGGCCTTATAAATATTGTGAAAAAAAATTTATAAAAAAAATTGTGGCAATTTTAATTTTTAAGGGTCTGCTAACATAAGTGGTGTTAAACTTTTCAATTCAGTATCAGTCTCCCTGCTCAGACAGAAGCAACTACAGTAGTAATTGCAATGTAAGAGGCTATTCGCTCAGCGGATGACCGCCATATCCTGTTCTCTTTTACTTCCAGGAACTTTGCATAGGCCTTGCTCTTGGCATCCTGATTTTCCTCCCTGATTATCATATACTCTGCAAATGTCATTTGCCAGCCCTTTTTTTAAAGTTAATTTTAGAACACATTTTTGTGCATGCATTTATTTATTTACTTGCTGTTCTTAATCCAGGTTGACTTTGAACTGCTGAATAGCCCCGGATAGCCTCTGCCTCCCCAGTGCTAGGGTTACTCCTGTACTTCAGTATACCCAGCCTTAGATTAACTTTAGATTAGCAAGGATACTGTAATGATAACACATTGAGAGGTCATATACACCACACCCAGATATGGTCATTGTTTAGGTCTGTGTAGTTTATTTGGGATGTCGATGAGCCAGTGCTGACACACAGTTGCTTAGCATCTCTATCTCATTTGGATTTTCTGAATTTTTCCTTAATGCTATTCCTCTGTTTCGGGGTCCCCTTTGGAATGCCTTACCCATTCAATAGCATCTCCTATGTGTGTGATGGCAATGCGGTTTCTTTGGCTCTTCATTTTTCATGATTGACAACAGTGCGAATTGCTGGTTAGCTGATCTATGGGATGTTCTTGGATGACATGTTCTCTTCACGACTTCAGGAAGGCGATGTGTTTTTGGGCATGAAGAACGTAAAAGTCGGCTGCCAGCCTATTGCACATCATAGCAGTGATGCAGCCTACACTGTAGCTTGTCATTGTTGACTTTAACCTTGGTCAGCTGGTTCAAATAATGAGATAATGCTTGCCGACTTACATGCTCCTCTTTGTAAAGTTTCTCTTCTCATTTTCCATATCCAGTCATCTCACACTTTAATAGTGAGTCACCTTCATCTTCTTAGAGAACAGTCACACAAATAATGTAACACTCTCCTGCATGGGAACTCGGCCCTTTCCCCGCTAATGTACTTATTCAGTCATTTGTTTATTTGAGTATAGACTTGTGGATATTTATTTGGTACATTGGGTTTATTTTTCCTCAGTATCTTCCAGCTTTCCTTGATATGTGATATGTCCGATCTGGAAGTTTCCTTTGTCCCCACCATCTCCGCTTCACTTCTTGGCATTTTAACAGTTTCTGGAACTACATGCTCCATGACCATTGTGTCTACCACCTGGCTGAGTCTGAGACTAGGTATGTCTCTATGTAACTCGAATTCTTTTGTACTGGAGAAAACTTAGCAGGAACCAAAACCAGGGTACTGGATGTGCTTGTTCTTGCAAAGCATCACTTCAAGGCCTTTTTGTATAAAGCTCTACACTGACATGAACTGAGCAGAGTCTGTTTTCTTCCAGAGAAAAAGGAAATGTGCACTCACCTGTGTATAGATGCATACGTGTGACTATTTCCACATCTCATTATCTCTAAGCATACTACACTACGTATGGATCTAATTTTGATCATAGCAGTGATACAGAATACAATGTCATTTCTTCAGAGGTCATTTCTAGACCTTACTCGTTATTGTTTCTTTCCCATTCCAATAAAAGTCACTCATTTACTGAATTGTTCAATTCTGGCTTGTATGATAGTAGTTTCAGAATTGCTGCTCAAACCCAGTGGGAAACAACTGTGCCAGCGATAAAGCTGTGTTTATGCAGCTCTTTCATATCCACAGTCACTATCAACTTCCAAAGTTACCGAGGTCAGCCTTCAATCACATGCCCCTCGAGCTCATCTCAAATAGCCACAATATATTCAGATTCCTTTTCAAATTCTTTATCCTATTCTTAGCCTTCTCAAACTCCTAAATATCTTCTTAATTTGCGTAAAGCTTACTCATTATGCTATGAAGTGCCATGTGCTTTGACAAATACTTAATGTCTAGTGTTCACTGTTATGGCATTCCACACAACAAAGTACACAAACCTGAAACGTCAGTGGGTTTCATCTGTTTAGCTCTTGCCCAATCCTCTGGAAACAGTGATCTATGTATTGTATGCATCTGCTTTTTAGAAGTTGCATGTTTGCAATATGCAATGTGTAACTTTATACTTCTTTAGGTTAGAGATACAAATCTAAGACCCATAGCTTTTCATAGCCTGATATCTCATTTCTCTTATTCTTTCTCTTCTTCTTCTTCTTCTTCTTTTCTTCTTCTTCTTCTTCTTCTTCTTCTTCTTCTTCTTCTTCTTCTTCTTCTTCTTCTTCTTCTTCTTCTCCTTCTCCTCCTCCTCCTGCTCCTCTTCCTCCTCTTCTTCCTCCTACTTCCTCTTCCTCTTCCTCTTAATCATTGAATAATATTCCACTGTTTGGATGTAGCAGAGTTTGTCTATTTTCCTAATGATTCCAATTTATGTCAGTTATCTGTGTTGGTTTTGTGTAGATGTATACTAAGTTCTTATGCTCCTAAGGAAATATCTAAGAGTGGGTTGGGGGATGATAAAATAGAGCTGTTTCATTCTGAGAGACATTGTCAACGGCTCTGCTTAGAGGACCAATCCTTATTTGTTCCCTTCAACACACCAGTGCTTCATGTTTTCTGATGGCTTTTCCCTCATCAAGACAAGACAAGTTCTTGGAAGAGTCATGCGGTTTTAGATCTACTGTATCTAATTTTAGACCTTATCATAGTAGGACCTAAATAAATATTTGATTAGTGAATGAGTACAACTTCAAGACTTTAAAATGGACACTCACAGGGCTGGGGCTGCAGCTCAGCATGTCTAGTGGGAGCAAGGTTTTAATGCCACCACTGCAAAATCACAGCAAATTATAGTGACACTACACATTTGTCTTGGAAGTTCCAAAATGCACAATGCTCCCCTTGTTATCGGCTTGCCAGACAATTGAGATTAGTGCAAGCTCCTTATCACACATCTCTGTCCCCCTAGCACGGGTTGGGTTTTTGTGTACATTACGAATTTTATGAATTAAAGCTGCTTCAGAATGGAATGATTGAGGCTTCCCCCTAGCTTTCTCATGCGGCATGCTAATTTCATTCTCCTGTTGCAATAAGGTACTTTGCCCAATGCAGCTTAAGAGAGGAAAGGGTTTATCACACCTCACACTAACTGCCAGTCACAGTCCATTCATCATTAAGGAAAGTCAGGGCTGGAACTCAAAACAGGGCCTGGAGCATGACCATGGAGGAGTGTCACCCACTGGCTCACTGGCTGGCTCACTCACGGGTTCATGCTTAGCTAGCTTTCTTATACAGCCCAGGACAGCCTGCTCAGGGATGGCATTGCTCACTGTGGGCTAAGCATTCCCACATCAATGAACAGTCGAGGCAATTCCTCATACACGTGTCCACAGTCTGACCTAGTATTTCCTCAGTTGAGACGTTCCCATCAGGTGGACAGAGGCAAAGTTGACAATTAAGGCTCAGAACACATGGTGTGACTCAGGATGTCACCGCAGATACAGAATGATCAACGTGAGGGAGAACTGTTGTGTTCTAGGCAAGCCAGCATTTTCCTGTCTTAATACATTTAAAATGAATGCTTCCATTTTTATTCTGGTATCCACACTGCACTATAATGCTGAGCATCCACACTTATAGAACCTTTACATGGATGGTCTTATAGGGCCTTTAAAAAATGCCTCTCTACAATTTCACTTTTTTTTTTTTTTTTGGTTTTTCGAGACAGGGTTTTTCTGTGTACCCCTGGCTGTCCTGGAACTCACTCTGTAGACCAGGCTGGTTGGGACTTTAGAAGGCATTCTTCCTCTGGACTAAAATTAGTAAAGAAAAAGATTAAAAACAAAAATAATGCAGCATGCAGTACTTTGCAATTGAACTCAGTCTGCCCCACCCCACCGCGGCTTCTAAGCGTCTGGTAGAACAGCAATTGAGCAACGGATATATTTATGTGTCTAAGGTTCCCCAAACATCCAGATAAGCTTCACAAGCATGAGAAACAACCTCAACAGCATCGTGTGCATTTTCACCGCATGCCACATGTCTGCCTTTTAAAGTCTATTCGATACATTATTATAAAATAAACAACCAAAACCAAAAGCGACGTTGCCGCATGTCTATGTGGTTCCATGTGATGTCTATGTGGTTCCATGTATTTTCAAAGCAGACCACAGTAACGTATAAAGACCCTTCTACCTGGCCAAGGGGACCCCCAACAGCCTCAGCTTATCGGTGAACCCCCAAAGCTGACTGAAGGAATGACAAGCCTGAGACCTACCACAAAGAGTGCTAGGGAAACTAGATGGTGCACTTGACTTTCATGTTTTGGAAAGACGTGGAAAGTGAAGTAACTAATATATTTGTTTAAGATTTTATTTTTATTTGAGGAGAGTGGGAGAGAAGGGAGGGAGAGATGACCGCATGCATGTGGGTGCCTACAAAGGTCAAAAGACATCCTATCTCCTGAAGCCAGAGCTACAGGTACTTGTGAGGCACGCCACATGAGTTCTGGGCACTGCACTCTGGTTGTGTGCACGAGCAGCCAGTGCTCCTAACACTAAACCACCTCTCCAGTCCCACAACTATTATATGTTAGAGCTCTGCATGGGTTGTTCCTACCTCAAGATTGGAGCCAATAATCCAAACTATTTTCAAAGGAGTTTCCACAATCTGGATATTTACTAAGTAACACCCAAAGGGAGAGATTTCATCATCAGCCCTGGAGTTTCCCAGACTCCTGACTTATGTTTTCCAGATCTACCTGTCCCCGACTTATGCTTTCCAGATCTACCTGTCCCCTTCTGGTGTGCGGGCAGGAGGGTCCGTGTGGCTTTGCCAAGGTACACTCTTTCTTCAGAGTGCTGTGTTTTCCCACTCCCCACCAGGGGGGAAGCTTGCTCTCCTAGTAGCTTTCTAGAAGGTCTTACTAGACCAAGCCTCCTTCTCCAGGACCTGTTGAAACCGCCTTCCCACGAGCTGAGTGTTTACAGCTGTGCAACTGAATTGGAACTAGTTTTTGAGTGTGGGTCTATCACAGGGCCTGGCTTCCCAACAGACCCTTGGAAATAGCTTTGGGCCCAGCTCTTCTAGGGACCAGCAAGGCCTGGCATACAGTGATGGCTGGTTTGCCAGCTTTCCACAAAGAGAAAGACTATAAGAAACAGTATTTTAGGCCCAAGGATGTTGGTAGATGCTTGCCCAGCATTAAAGCTCTAGGGTCGATCCCAGAACCATGCACAGAAATTGGGTTTGGCAGCTCATGCCTGTGTGTCCTGTGCTAAGAAGGTGGAAGTGGGAGGATCCAGAGTTCTCAGTTGCCCTGAGCTTTAGAGTGAGTTTCAGGCCAGTTGGGGATAACAGAGTACCCCTGTCTAAATGGGGGAGGAGACAGAAAGACGGCTGTGAAAAGAGCAAGCCCCCAGAAACTCATCAGAGAGCCAATCCTGTTAGTTGTCCTCTGACCCTCCCATATGACCAGAAACACACACAATAAACCAAGTACATACTAAGAAACATGTTCACAAACAAAAAATATCTACATTAGTCAAACACTGGTGTTCATATCTTCCAGTAATAAGTTGTTATATACCAATTCGGGATGTAGCCATACTTTGAGCTGGAAAGTGACATTTACACAGGGAAGCAGATTGGTTAACATCTTTGAAGTGGCCAAGCTTACAACAACATCCTTTCCGAACAGCACCTGTTTCTGAATAGTGACAAAGGAATCTTACGGTTTGTATTCAAACTGCGGCTGGCTCACTCTCTGGGCCAGTCTGTTGCAGGTGGCCTCGTCCAGTTGCTTTTCCCGGTAACTCCCCGAGTAGGTTGTCACTGAAGAAGCAGACCACCGCGTCTCATCCTGCCACCGTTCTCGGGCCTTGCGTCTGATCAGCTCAAACTCTGTAGAAGTGAGAGGGCTAAAAGGAAGCAGGATTTCTGGGGCCAAGTACACGAAGTGCGTCATGGCTATGGGCAGGCAGTGGCGACAACTGCTTTTCAAGCCCTGGGCTTAACTAAGCGCTCATTCCCTTCTAGTATCAGGAAACTATTGACGGGGCTGACCGAGCTTCTGAAGCCTGACAGCTCACAGAGAGAAGCGGAGCAGTCTTAGGTCCAGTTACCCGGCAACAGGTCACAAAGTTCTACAAAGCCTATGTCCGCTCCAAGCACACGGATCTTCACTAATTTGTAAGCTATAAAACCTTGAGCCGTTGATCTAAGAAAAATACTGCTTGGTAATTATGGCAAGAAGGCAGTAGGCAAAAATATTTGCCTATTGGTACTGACATCATATGGTACATCTTAAAGATGGTGGCTTAGGCTGTGAAACCGGAGATGAAAGACACTCCCTGGGGACCTAGGCTCTGAGGGCCAGTAAAATAACATTAGCTGTATGTGATGTCAACAATAGGTTAGTGAACAATGTCTGTGTGTCACAGAAAAGTGGTATGCCCGCTGGCTGGTGACAGGACAGTCATTTGGGGCTGTTAAAATAACAAGGAGCCCCAGATACGACCCCAGGCTCTGATGTAATCAGCTTGGGGTGTTATTGAAAAGCCAAGTCCTGAGCATTGTAAAGAACTGCCAGGGTTAAGAATCAAGGAAGTGGCTATATCTCTGAGGCTGAGAAATCAGAATTCAGGAGTCCTTCTTCCATAACTGCTCTGAACATGGTTAACATTTGCCTAGCCAGTCATCTCCAGATCCACTGTCTTGGTTAGGGTTTCTATGGCTGTGATGAAACAACATGACCAAAAAGTAAGTTGTGGAGGAAAGGGTTTATTTGGCTTACATTTCCTGTCTTAGGGTTTTACTGCTTCGAACAGATACCATGACCAATGCAAGTCTTATAAAAATAACTTTTAATTGGGGCTGGCTTACAGGTTCAGAGGTTCAGTCTATTATTATCATGGTGGGAGCATGGCAGAGTCTAGGTAGACATGGTGCAGGCTGAGCTGAGAGTTCTACATCTTTATCTGAAGGCTGCTAGCAGAATACTGGCTTCCAGGCAGCTAGGGTGAGAGTCTTAAAGCCCAGGCCCACAGTGACACACCTACTCCAACAAGCCCACACCTCCAAATAGTGCCACTCCCTGGGCCAAGTGTATTAAAAGCATGGCACTTCCACATCACTGTATATCACCAAAGAAATTCAGGGCAGGAACCTGAAGGCAGGAGCCAGTACAGAGGCCATGGGGCGCTGCGACTGGCTTGCTCCTCATGGCTAGCCCAGCCTCTTTCTCATAGACCCTCAGACCACCATCCCAAGGATTGTACCACCCGCAATGGGCCCTCCCCATTGATCACTAATTGAGAAAATGCCTTACAGCTGGATCTCATGGACAAATTTTCTGAATTGAGGTTTCCTCCACTCTGATAACTCTAGCTGTGTCAAGTTTACACACAAAACCAGCCAGTGCATTCACCAACAATTCCTCGTCATATCAAAATAACACTGGATTTTTATGTTTGTCCTTTATTTGTCAGCTCCTAGAGAGGCACTGTTCATCTCTCAGTACTTGGCCAATTCACCAGGACAGTTCCTCATAACCCTGGTTCTGCCTTAGGCAATCACACCAGTGCTGAGACAACTCATTCAACAAGAAACACTGCCATCCCTGACTTCAGAAACTAAGACCAAGGCAAACCCAGGAATATGGATTTTAAAAATATTTTTGCAACATATTTTAAATTTTTATGTGTGTACATGTGTGCAGTTGCTCATGGAGGCCAGAAGAGGGCACTGGAGCCCTGAGGGCTGGAGGACTGTGAGCTGCCTGCCATGGGTACTGGGAACTGCCCTCAGATCCTCTCCAATTACTCTTACCCAATTAACTCTCTCCAGGGCCTGGGCATTGTGGTATTGATCACTATGTAATATATGGGGTGGTGTTCTGGAGACAGGATTTTAGAACTTTTGAAAGTTCTGAGGCTGGCACACTCTCTGATGTGTTTCTCTGAAGTTATTGGCAAATACTGAATAGCATGTGACATTAAGGACTTTCTTAAAACGTTGAAATCTAGAACATCAGGGCCTTTGCTCCGGGAAAGTCAATAGACTGCAGCCCAAGTTGCTGCTTCTCCAGGAAAAGGACCTCTTAGAAAACTTCAGAGGACACAACAAGATAGAGAGAAGACATGAAAGGCAAGATAGAGGAATGGGTCTCCCAGCACTCGTCAGCTCTTGTGGGGTCAAGGAGAAGCCAGCTGTGTATGCCCTTTGTTTATTCAATCAAAAATTGTGGTTTTGCTTGGAAAAATCTGTTAGCAATATGCATTGTTCTGAAACACAATAGTAAACAAGACTGTAAAAGGAGATTTGTAGAAAATGCTTTCAGATTTTCCTCTCAAATTACAAGGCAGTCTATAAACAAATATGGAATAAACTAAGATCTTTCCAAATAAATCACCCTATAAGTCACTGTATTGTCCCTAGCTTGTTCTCTATAATTCTTTTTTTTTTTATTCCTAGAAATGATCATGATATCATTTTAGCAATTATAACCACCCAAAGTGGTGACACAAGTTGGAGATATGGTTCAAGAGACTCAGAAATAAACTCTTACAGCTCCAGCCATCTGGTTTTTGACAAGAGAAGAGCAACACACACTGGAAAAGGGACAGCCTCTTAGCAGGGCTACTGGGAAACTGGGCATTCGTGCACGGAGAAAACGAGACTCGGGACTAGTCTTTGGGTAAATAGGGACCAAAGGCCTCCATGGAGGACCTGAGAGTGCACCTGGTGGCAGAAATCACCCCCAGGACACAGGCATCATCAAGGCCATTGGAACAGGATCCCTGGTGCTGAGGAAATGGTAGGAAAGGTTCACAATGGATTGTATCAAACCAACCTAGCTCAGTTAGCTATGAACAAGAAAATAAGAAAAGGAAAAAGTGTTGGCAAGGATGAGGAAAGGGGGCCTTGTACACTGCGAAGAGGAGCTTAGTCTGTACCAATTGTATGGAAGTCAGTACTGAGGTTTCTCAAAAAATCAAAAAACAAACAAAAGAATAAGACTTATCAGTCCAGCTATATGCTGAAAGGAATCAAAGCCACCTCACATCTACATGGCCTGCAACAGCCAAGGTACACAACCAGTCTATGCGGCGTGCACACTGTGGAATTTCACTGAGCCACAAATAAGAGCATCCTTTTCAGAAAACTGGATGGGCCTGTGTATCTTTGTGTTGAGCCAGTCTCACAAACACGAGCACACACATCTTC
>NW_022196905.1:217800370-217829454 GCF_008632895.1 Mastomys coucha
TCCTTTTGGGGCTGGTGATGTGGCTCAGCAGGTTAAGGTGCTTGCTGTGCAAGCCTGGTGACCTGAGTCCCATCCCCAGAACCTACATAAGCACACACACACACACACACACACACACACACTAATTTAAACAAGTACATTTTTGAAAATGGAAAAACACCTTGTTATTTTTGTAACCAGATTTCAGTGAACTGTGATTTAGTTCTAACACAGTATGTTAAGCAATCAAAAATCTAATCAAGAATATATGAGCATGAGTTTTGGTTAGAGGGCGAAATACCGCCTTAGCCAGCCAGCAGGGGGCGTGCTAATCATCTCAAGTAAGGGCGCCATTGAAGGGAGAGCTTTGACCAGGCTTCTCTGAATGTAACTGGTCAGTTTAAAGATGTGTTTAGGACTTTACCTAAATGACCCCATGGTGAGGAAAGTTTAACACAAATTGAGCGAAACTTGTTCTTAGCTGGAGAACTTCCCTGAACTTTTGATATTTTGATGTGCACTGTGCATCTTTGAAAGGCTATGAGATTATGGTGTCTTTTGTAAGCCGACTTCACTGCAAGCTTCCTTTTTTGAGGCATCTCTGGGACCGGCTGTGTTTGGAATGGTTAAGACTAAAAAGATTTGAGGAGTCTAAGGCTCAGACTCTAGAATGTACTAGCTCTCGGGCAGAATGCTAGCCAAAGCCTGGTATAAGGGTGGACCAAGGAGCAGTAACAAACAAACAAAACCACAAAACAAACCAAAACAAACAAACAAACAAACAGAAACAAACTAACAACAACAGTAAAAATCAGAGCGATAACATCAAGTAGTAAACACCCATATATGCTTACCCACCCGTGTAACTTTGTGTAGGGGGAAGAGCTGATACTAAAAATTGGTATCCTAATTGTTTTTTTGATTATGTCAATAAAGACAGCAGAAGCCAATTGCTGGGCAAAGGTAAAGAGGCGGGATTTTCGGGTCCCAGGAGGAAGAGAAGAAAAGGAGATAAAGGGCTTTTGGGCCAAGCTTTGGAGAGAGAGGAGCAGGGACACCATGTAAGGTCTGGGGGCTTCTTAGAGCTGATGGCAGTCTCTGCCTCCACCAGATTCTAACGTGGCACAGCTGACGAGCTTAGGGCTGCAGATTCTTTGACCAATCTTTGAGTTATCTGGACAGTTTTAAAATAGTAAAAGTCTCTAGTGCTTTCCTTCCGCGAGGTTAAAGGGGGCAGAAGAAGAGAGCGGGCAGCCTTGGGTGGTGAGCTGGTAGCGGGCAGTTTCGGGAATGGCAGTCGGTCGTTGGCAGCTTGGCAAAGCGAGCCGGAGGAACAGGGCCGTTCTCGGGAAAACGCCAGCTGGCAGCTTGGCGGCAGCTGTTCTCAGAGCATGACCCGGAGCTCGGGGAGAGCTCCCAGGAAAGAGCAAGCCTGTTTTTAAAATTACACACATCTTTGGCCCAAACCCAGTATTCTGGAAGACCCTTCTCCATAAAACAATACATGCACTGCACACCATATTAACCTGGTAATCACTATTCGGGACTTTCATCATAGATTGGGTGTGTCACGTTGTGTTCTCTGAAAGTACTCACTGATGTTGGAAGATGAAATCAGGAAGACCTCAAGCAAGGGAGTCCAGGCAGACTAAACGTCCTGGGGCAGGGATTCCACGCGAAGATCGACCTTCCATCTCAGTCCAAGTCTAGATGTCTCTTCCCCAGGAATAGTGGTTGAGAGCGACTCGTATCTAAATTATCACACTTATTGTGACAGTAGCTGTTTGAGTCTTTCAGTCATAATAATGAAACTCTTCATTTCTGGACAACGTCTTCATGCCTACCAACTGTGTGCTTTAGACATTTTTTTTTTCAGTAGTTCTTGAAGCCTGAGTGGTAGAAGCCAAATGTGTGGTGGGAGCCATGGAGCTGTGTGCCACAGGGGTGAATGGAAATAAAGAGGGTAAAGTGATAAGGAATGGGGCGGGAGGATGTGACTGAAAAACAAAATTAGAAACAAAAAGGGGAGACCTTAGCCAGGGGCGGTGGTGGTGCATGCCTTGAATCCCAGCACTTGCAAGGCAGAGGCAGAGGCAGGCAGATTTCTGAGTTTGAGGCCAGCCTGGTCTACAGAGTGAGTTCCAGGACAGCCAGGGCTACACAGAGAAACCCTGTCTCGGAAAAAAAAGAAAGAAAGAAAGAAAGAAAGAAAGAAAGAAAGAAAGAAAGAAAGAAAGGAAGAAAGAAAGAAAGGAGACCTTTTCTTTCCTTTTTCCTTTGCTTTATTAAACTGTATTTTTAGTTAGTTTTAGTTAGTTTAGTTAGTATGTTTACTGCTTTAAAAATGAAACAGTTTATACATGATACATAAGCTGTGATTCCACTGTTTAAGTAAAAAGTATACGTGCATATTTATGTTGGGGAGGAAAAGGCAGAAGGCTAGATATAAGAAAGTGCTTGTTGCTGAGCAGGAGACACACATGGTTTTTATATTCTTTTCCTCAAGGCTTAGGAGCTGAAGAGCTGGCTTTGTTGATAAAGTGCTTGCCATGCAAGCATGAAGGCAGGAGTTTATGCCCCCGGCACCCACATAAAAACTTGCATGTGGCAGCACATACCTGTAATCCCAGCACTGGAATCAGAGGCAGAAGGATCCTGGAGTGTGCTGAGCAGCAGCCTAGACAAACTGACCAGCCTGGGTTCAGCCAAGGACTCTGTCTCAAAAGGTGGAGAATGACTGAGGAAAATCCTTGATGGTAACCTCTAAGCCCAGGTGGGTACCATTGTGTGTGTGTGTGTGTGTGTGTGTGTGTGTGTGTGTGTGCGTGTGTGTGTGTGCGTGTGTGTGTGTATGTGTGTGTGTATGCGTGTGTGTGTGTATGCGTGCGTATGTGTGTGCGTGTGTGCGTGTGTGTGCGTGTGTGTGCGTGTGTGTGCGCGCGTGTGTATGTGCGTGTATGCACGTGTATGTATGTGTGTATGTGTGTATGTATGTATGTGTGTGCATGTGTGTATATGTGTGTGTGCATGTGTGTATGTGTATGTATGTGCATGTGTGTATGCGTGTGTGTGTATGTATGTGCATGTGTGTATGCGTGTGTGTGTATGTATGTGTGTGCATGTGTGTGTATGTGTGTGTGCATGTGTGTATGTGTATGTATGTGCATGTGTGTATGCGTGTGTGTGTATGTATGTGCGTGTGTGTATGTATGTGTGTGTGCGTGTGTGTGTATGTGTGTGCATGTATTGTGTATGTGTGTATATGTGTGTGTGCGTGTGTGTATTTGTGTGTGCATGTATTGTGTATGTGTGTACGTGTGTGTGCGTGTGTGCACGTGCACATTGTAGTATGTACATGTGTGTATGTGTGTGTGCGTGTGTGCGTGCATGTGTGTATGTATGTGTGTGTATGTGTATGTGTGTGTATGCATGTGTGTATGTATGTGTGTGTATTGTGTATGTGTGTATGTGTGTGTGTGCGTGTGTGTGTATGTGTGTGTGCATGTGTATGTATGTGTGTGTGCGCGCGTGTGTGTGTGTGTGTGTGCATGCACGTGTGTGGTGTGTGCATGTGTGTGTATGTATGTGTGTGCATGTGTGTGTGCGGGTGTGTGTGGGTGTGTGTATGTGTGTGTGCGTGTGTGTGTGTGTGTGTGTGTGTGTGTGTGTGTGTGTGTATGTGTTGGGGAGTGCCTATGGATGCCAGGAAAGCTGTTGAATCTCTCTGAAGCTGGCATAATAGGCAATTGTAAGCCTCTCAGGAAGCGAGTGCTTAGAACCAGATCTAGGTCCTCTGCAAGAGCAGCAGGTATTTTAAACCACACCTCTCTAGTCTAAATACATCTTTTTCAGAAAGGTTGTGATCTCTTGGATTCTTGGTGTAGAGGTGTTGAGTGTCTGGCACACCTCTAACCAGAACTGCCATTTCTAGAAAGCAGGAGGCTGGTAACTTTATGAAGAAGACCATGAACAATATGCAAGTCCCTGCTTACACTGCGTTAACCTAGGTTAGTGTCTGGAATAATAAAGAACATGCGCAACTCTTTAACAAGAAAACAATAACCCAATGGTTAGGACTTGAATAGACACATTGCTAAAGATGCTCAGATGGCAATAAACATGAGAGAGTATGATTGCTCCCTAATTTGTCAGGGAAGTGTCAATCAACATTCTAGTGAGCTTGGTGTGGTGCTGCACATCTTTAATCCCGGCACTTAGGAGGCAGAGGTAGGTAGATCTCTGTGAGTTCAAGCAGTCTGTCTACATAGTGAGTTCTAAGACAGCCAGGATTATGTAGAGAGACACTGTCTGAAAACAACAACCAATAGCTCCTAGTGAGACACCATCTTACATCTTGAGCCATGTGGAAAACAGAAAGTAATGGTCTATTTACTATGTGTACACTGGAGTCTGAGGGCCCTGTTAAGGAGAGTCAAAACTGTGTTCTTGCTACACAGTACATGCATAGAGATTTTTCAAAAGAGTTTAAAATTGAGCCCATCAAACAATCCGGCAATCCCACTTCTGGGAATATAGCCAAAATAACTGAAAATGGGATTTCACAGAAGGATGTGTGCATCCCACACTGATTCACAATCGTAGCATTATTCATAATAGCCAAAGGAAAATAAAAATAAACAAACAAACAAAATAAAACATAAACGCCTTGCTGTGGAAGCTGTGGTGTGTCCCAGTGTATTTACCCCACGGCCTACCCTTTTGTCCACACATCTTCACTAGCAAATGTTCACTGCAATGAATCATTGGTCTGGTTCGAGGCCTTTGGCTCCTGCTACACTATCAATACTGGATCCTCACAGGGTCTCCTTTCGGATCTCCTGTTGTTTCCCTGTGTCATGGAGATTCTGCGGCCTCAGGTCTGCAGGACCAGCCCTTTTACCCAGTCTAGCAGTTACAGATGAGGTAGATGTTGGGGTGGACCGACTCAAAGCTCTGGGTCTGGGTGTAGATGGTAGCTGAGTTGGTCAGCTCTCCTGCACCCACATCACCAGGCTGAGCTCTCTCCATCACTGCTCCAACCAGCTCACCCAGTGCCACAGCCAGCAAGAGACAGGGCCAGCTCTCCTGCTTTCATGATGCTGGGGCCAGCTCTCCAGCCTGTCACAAGTCGCCGATGCCACCATACTATAGATAAGTGGCAGGGCTAGCTCATGCCCTCTGGGACAGCTCACCAGCACCTTCATCATCAGGGCCAAATCTACTGTGCTGCCCAAGTGAAGTGCAAGGCCAGCTCTCTTTATTGCTGCACCCAGTGAAGGGCAGGCCAAGCTGACTCTTTTATAAGGAACCTATTGGTGTAATAAGCCAGAGTCCTTACAGCCTGATAACCTTAAAATGGTTCACCTCTCTTTGCAGATGATGTGGGATGACTTACAAGTTTCCATCTTCAGGATGGTGCAAAAGTTCCCGCATCACCATTCCGCTCTTCAGGTTCAGTGTTCGACAAACTATAGGATTTTAAATTACTTTGTTAGAAAATGGGCTTCGTGTTAGATGGGTTCTGGTGATGGAACTCAGGTCACCAGGCTTGCACAGCAAGCACCTTAACCTGCTGAGCCACATCACCAGCCCCAAAAGGAAGTTGTTAGTGAAGACTCTGCAATACAGAAGTAAGATCATGCAAATCAATGCCATATACCAATCCCTGAGAATATGGGTTTAAAAATAAGCAAAGAATGAGCATGAGGTCCTTTAGGATCCTTACAAATTAAACACTCACATTAAAGTGTTCAATTCATTCATTCATTCATTCATTCATTCATTCATCCATTCATTCACTCAGCATTGCAGAGCTGGATCCCAGCTCTGTTTCTGTGAGGAAAGTGATCTAGCAGGAGCCACATTCATGTTGAGTTCACTTTCGCAGGGATGCCCAACATCTAGCAGGCTGTGGAGCTAACCCACACTTGCACCTGAGTCAGTAGTTCACACATTTGGATTCAGTGTCACTGTCTTTTCTGTTTTGTATTACCACATATTAGTCATGTGGAGTAATGGGGTTGTCATAACAGTTTCGTACGTGCATGCGATGCACTTTGGTCACACTCACACATGTCCACTGCCTTCTCTTATCCCCTACCCACCACCACTCTCCCCTTCCCATTCTCTTACCTGCCCCTTTACTCCATCTATTTTTCCTCCCTCAAGTTCCCACAGTGAGAGAAGATGTGTGTGCTCGTGTTTGTGAGACAGGACAGGCCTATCCAGTTTTCTGAAAAGGATGCTTTCTTTCCTTTATGGCTCAGTAAAATTCCACAGTGTGCATGCCACACAGACTGGTTGTGTACAGTGTGCACGCTGCACAGATTGGTTGTGTGCCATGTGCACGCCGCACACACTGGTTGTGTGTCGTGGCTGCTGTGAGCAATGAGTCGATGTAAAGTAGCTTTGTTAATAGTGTTAATCCTGGGCACATCAATGGTAGGCCAGGCTCAGCCGGGATTCTTGGTGGTTTAACTCTATGAAAAGCATCTGACTTCCCTCTGTGGTTAGGATGAGTATCCCCTGAAGGTTCAAGGTAACAGCTGGATGCCCAGGGCGGTGATATAGGGAAATGCTGTGGATCAGTTAAAAGGTGACACCTTAGGTCGTTGGGCCATACCCTTGATAAACAATGCGGCACTCAGTCTCTCACTTTGCTTCCTGCCTTGAAATTTGACTGCTCCAACATGTGCCCTCAAGGTTGTCATCTGCTGCCTTAGCCGGCACCAAGCAGATATGGGCACCATGCCTCTGAACCTCCAAAACTGGAAGCTAAATAAACATATTTTCTTATGTTAGTCATATCAGTTATTTTGTTCTAGTAATTCTTAGTTGACTAGACCGTTTAACAATATTTTCAATGTATAATGATTTTATTTGGATATAATCTGATTGTAAGTTGAAGAGTATCATTTGTACTGTCACAATGGTAATTAAATTCCTAGCACAAATGGTTTGGGGACACATTCCAACCACAGTAATATCGTGCAGGATAAGGGTAGTTCTGGAAACCTCTGTGTGGTGATTTGAATGTGCTTGGCCCAGGGGAATTGCCACTATTAGGAGGCGTGGCCTTGTTGGAATAGGTGTGGCCTTGTTTGAGAGAGTGTGTCACTGTGGGGGTGGGCTTTCAGAGCCTCCTGTTGACTGCCATCAGGTCAAGATATAGAACTCTCGGCTCTTCCAGAACCATGTCTTGGACTCTTCCATGTCTACCATGATAATAATGGACTGAACCCCTAACACTCCAGGCCAGCCCCAATTAAATGTTATCCCTTGCAGGAGTTGCCTTGGTCATGGTGTTTCTTCACAGCAATAAAACCCCAACCTCCAACTAAGACACCATGGCATAATAGTCTGTTTATTGTTAACAATATGTAGTTGCATACTTGGAAATTGTTGAGAATCTGGCGTGTGTGTGTGTGTGTGTGTGTGAAACTGGTTACTAGGCAACACATTTATCTTAATAAATTGTTTCTAATCCATGTGTATTAGTTTCTTTTCTGTTGCTATGATAAAATAGTCTGCCAAAAAAATTAACTCATGGGAAAGACAGTTTGCTTTGGCTTAGAGTTACAGAGGAATAAAGTCTGATATGGTGGGGAGGCTGTGGTGGGAGAGATGTAGGAGGAGGTGCAGGGGGCAGGATGTGGAGACAGTCAGGGAAGGCATGTTGGCAGGTGTGGGAAGCTAGTCGATCATATTGCATCTCTACACAGGACTCAGAGAGAAGTAGGGCCAGGCTATAAAACCTCAAAGTCTGCCCCCAGTAAAGCCTTCCTCTACTAAGATTCTACCTCCTAAAGGTTCCATAAGCAGCAACAGCAGCAGGGGACCAAGTGACCAAACATATGAGTCCATGGGGGACATTTTGATGTGCAAACCACTTCACCTTCCTATTGAAAGATCAGTGAAAATAATGGAAGAGGAATAATACTCGCTGCTTAAACAAATCACCCTTTTATCTCCCAATGGATTTATTCAGGGTGAGAGCAAGCATCACTACCAGATCTACTCAGATCTCAGGAAACAGAGCCTTGCAAACCATTCCTGATTAATACGCAGGAAGCCCATCCATACTTCATTCCATGTCCTCCATACCCATCTTAGACTGTGGTGGGCTCTTGGTTCTGAGAGACCTCTACTTAGTCTCTTCCTCAGTAAAACTCTGTTGCCTCCCAGAGGTGAACAAGCCAGTCAGATTTCTACTAAGAATTTAAAATCTGGAACCAAACATCTAAACTATTAAATTGCAGCTCACTGGGTTTTTGATGGGCTACATGAAGATCAATTATGACTGAGTCAAGTATAAAAAGTTACAGAAAAGAGATGGATGCCCTGCTGGAGGTCGCATGATTTCAATGCAAGCCATGGCAGAGGCAGTGTGGTTTCCACAGAGCACTGCTCCATTCCTTTAGGAGTGGGTTTCTGCAGTTTGAATGTAATATGGCTGCATGTGGAGATTTTCAGCTTTTGTTTTTATTTTATTTGTATCTTGTTTAGTCTCCTAAGTTCATCTTGTTTAGCTTCTGGATCTGTGACTTAATGTTTGTCATCAACCTTGGCTCACTCTAAAACATTATTATCTCCATTTTTAATTTTTTTCTTTTTTTCTTTTTTTTTTAGGAATCCACAACTTGTTTGTAGTATATTTTGATATTTTCCATAGTTCTTGAATATCCTGTTCTACCTTGTCATGTTTTTGATGTTTCATTTTCATTTACAAAGTTTCCAAGTGACTGATTTTCCAGCTCCCAGGTCCCAGTTCTTGGCCATGCTAGTCTGTGCTGAATCCGTCAAAGGCCGCCTTCATTTTTTGCTAGTTTTCTATTTGTAGCATTTCCTCTTAGGTGCTTCGTGGTGTGCCTCTGCTTATGTGCTGTTTGTTTTTCTCCACTAGATTCTTTAGCATATTAGTCACAACCATTTCGAGTTGGATCATTCTGACTGCCACATTCTATCTGAATCCAGTTGTGGTGGCTGCTGTGTCTGGTCACAGTGCTTTTCTCTCGCCTTTCAGGGTATTTATGGTTAGGGGTGGAAATCTGAACACATTTGTGGGTGATAGGAACTGAGATAAAATATACCTGAGAAATCAGCTTGAATGAAAGACTTACTTAGCTTGTGGGTTTAGAGGATTGTCCATGGTCACTTGGCCTTGTGGTTTTAGACCTGAGGAGAGGCAGATCATAATAGCAAAAAAATGTGTATTTGCACAGTCACTAACTGTCTATCAAAGGATGAGAGCCAGTGAATGACTGAAAGGAGTGGGGAGAGAAGGAAAGAGTGGGAGAATAAGAGAGGAAGAGGGAAGGGGAGAAAATATGAGAGAGGGGGGGTGCTCCCAATATACTCTTCAAATGAGAAAGGTGCCCACACTCTAAGGCAGCGGTTCCCAACCCTCCTAATGCTGAGATCCTTTAATACAGTTCCTCATGTTGTAGTGACCCCCAGGCATAAAATTATTTTCATTGATACTTCATAACTGTAATTTTGCTACTACTGTGAATCATAATGTAAATATCCGTGTTTTCTGGTAGTCTTATGTGACCCCTCTGAAAGGGTCATTTGACCCCCAAAAGATGGAGACCCACAGGTTAAGAACTGCTGCTCTAAAAACACCACGCTTCCCAGCACAACCCAAACCTTCAGCATGGGAACCCTCAGGGAACATTTTGATGCAGATCACAGCTTGAGAAGGGGAGCCGCCTTCCCAAGGGCTTTACAGGTCATGGTTTAAGACAAGCCCTTCCTTCTTCCATATTCTGAAGGCTGGGCTTTGATTTTTTCATTTTTTGTTTTTATGAGATTCTCTATATTACAAATAAGCCCATCTTTTCTTTAGTTCTCTTGAACAAAGTCAGCCGTGCAGTCAAAAAACCTGTGAATGAAGTTTATTGCCTTCCCAGAGTCACAGCTCCCTCAATTATACAGAGCAGGCTGGGGCAAAATAATTTTAAAATCTATCAACTTGCTAAAGATAACAAATAGTACTCAAAAGATAGCATAATTTCTTGAACTATTCGACTTTAGGTTATTGATCCTTCCATACTTTCATATGTATCTCCACTATGAGGAAATGTCAATGGTTATTTAGTAAGAAGGAAAAGAAAAAATAAACAGTCCTGAACTGGGTCAGGGAAGACCCTTCCCGGGAGCTAAGAATGTTATGAACACGCGATAGCTGAATATATAAACTATTTGGCTGGTATACTATTAATCATTAAACAGTTTCATTATGAACACATTGCTTTCCCATGCAAAAGCCAGTACATGGTAGGCCAGCACCATAATTGAACTAAATCCCTAGCTCCCTGATCTTTCACTCTAAGACAGACCAAACCATCTATTTCTAAGTCACTTGTTCAATTAAAGCATCTGTTCTAAATTTGTTCTGTCTGCCTGGCATACTACTTTTCCCTGTGACTACCAACGCACTTATTGTAGAAAATGGTCTTTCCCCAACTTCAAGTGTTTCCTGGTACTTGTAACCCCCGACCCCTTGTAGAGACCTGCAACTATCGGGTAAGCTAATCTGAGTGCTTCCTTGAGTCCTTCAGACTCAGATGTGTGGACATAGAGGACATCCTCCCTCTGCTAAGTCCCGCAGAGGACTGGATTCATCTGGGTTCATCTATGTGGAAGAACCCAGGAATGTGGAACCAGAATGCATAATATGGGGATGAGGAGGAGAATCCTCTCAGTCTGTGTTCTCGAGGCTGGCTGTGCTCCCAGTCTTCTCCCTGTGTGGTTAGATGAGCAGTTCTTTCTGCTCGGACTATTACATGTGCCATTTCTATCCTACATGATACAGAAGCCGATAGAGCGGACTTCTGTTTTGTGTGAGGTTGATTCTTAATTTCTAATGTGTTACCTTCTAGCATAAGAAGAAAGTCAGCAGAGAAGTACCTCAAGGTACTACAAAATACCAAAGAGAACAGTAAGTTAAAGAAAGGACTTAAAGATGAAAATACCATGGACCTTCCTAACTAAATTATATGCAGAGCCTTATCCACTCTGTACCATGGAACTGTCTATAAATGCAGAGATCTGTCACAGAACTGACTTATAGAAAGAATAAAATAGAGTTCATGAAGTGCTTACAACTTCTAAAATAGCACTATTTGAATAAAGATTGGATCATGCATCACTTTTAGGAACAGTACCTTGAAATTTATTTCCTAATGTCACTGATGTTCATTTTCTTCTTTTGCAAAATGGGGGTGTTATTTTTCTGGGGGAGCTTGTGATTTAACCTAAGGTGATTCTATCAGAAAATTAACAACTGCCGGCCATGGAGCATTATGAGAGTTAACTTGCATCTGTGGTTTTTGTGAGGAAAGATTTTTGCAGAAAGCAGAAGGGCTTCTGCATGCAGAAATACTGAAGAACAAAACTTGGTTATGTCTGCTTCTTAGTTACTCTTCTATTTTTGTGAAGAGGCACCATGACCAAAGCAACTTCTATAAAAGAAAGCATTTAATGTGGGAGGCTTGCTTACAGTTCCAGACAGCTGGCCCATGATTATCATGGTAGGAAGAAAGAAGCAGGCATGCAAGCATGGTGCTGGAGAAGTAACTGAGAACTTTACATCCTGATCCACAGGCAGCAGGCAAAGGGAGACTGAGACTGGTGTGGGCTTTGGAAACCTCAATGACACACCTCCTTCAACAAGACCACACCTCCTAATCCTTCCCAAATAGTTCAACTCCCTGGTGACTTTGCATCAAGCAAATGAGTCCATGAGAGCTATTCTCTTTCAAAACACCACAACTGTGGAGATGACTTTATCCTTCTGGGAGTTGATCCCTGAAACAATTGCATCCACATAGAACAGGATACAGGGTAAGGCTGAGAAGGGGCTTTAGTTTTCTAGACCTCTCTAGAATTTTCTCTACATGTTTGATGACATCACAGGATTTCTTCTCTATTAGTTAAAAATAGCTAGTATAATTTAGGATTAGCTTAAACACTTAATCTTGCTAAGTGTAGAAGAATTTTTGTGCTTATACATACCTTCACTTCATTCCTTCAGGAGACTAAAATGGCCAGCAAGGTCAATTGTCCCAAGGTTACCTTTATACTATTGCTTTATACTTTATCACACATCAGGTATAAATATTAATGTACTTTAACTCATGTCATCCACATTTTATACTCACAAGTAACTATCATATTCAGTCCAATTATTTTTATGCTATTTATGTTTTATAAAACATACCATAAATGACAGGCAAATAAATCAACCAAAATTTTATTGAGCTTCATGGGAAAGTAACTACCATTCAGGGTTCACTCCAAGTAGGATTTGAAAAAAGACTTTAAGTTAGTAATTGGCTAATGAGGAAATAAAATAGAAATTAAAATAGCTTAGAAACTTCCTAGTTGTTCAACAAGGAAGATTTCAACTTGTCCACCATTTTCTGTCTTATCAAAGGGATAACTCTTTATTACTTGTGTTATTTAGTGAGTGTTCATGTTGTTCATAATTCTGGTACTATCCTGAATTATGTAAGCACCTACACAGAGAAACCCTCTCTCAAAAAAAATAAAAATAAAAAATTAAAGACAGGCATGCAGGCTTGAGGCCAGGCCAGGGTATAGAGAACTTCTCTCTAAAAACAAAAATAATTTAATTCTAACAGGAATTTCAGAAATGGATCTCCTCTCCTTCTTCTCTCCTTGGAATCCACAACTTAAATGTGGTATATTTTGATCTTTTTCCATGGTTTTTGAATATTCTATTCTGCCTTATCGTCCCCCTGCTTCTGCTTCCCAAGTTTGAGGATTAAAGGTAGGGACCACTATGCCCAGATTTTCCCCATTTACTTTATTGTTTTAAAAAAATGTATGTCTGTGTGTTTTGCCTGCATATATGCATATGTACTATGTGCATGCCAGGTGTCTGAATAAGTCAGAATAAAGCATTGGACCCCAACTTACAGATGTTTATAAACCACCACACAGGGGCTGGGAGCTGAACTAAGTCCTCTGCAAGAACACCAATTGTTCTTAACCTCTGAGACATCTCTCCTGCCATGATAGTTATATTTTTAACTCATGCAACTACCCTGTAAGATTCTTTTCTAGAAAGAACTATCCTTTTAAGATGGAAGAAGACTGTACTCATTTGATCCGGAAGTTTCCTAAGAGGTAACTACTATTCGTTCTCCAATATTAGTATCCAGGTACTTCATGTACAGCTCTGGTTGATGGCACAGTATTACTGTTGATAGTTACTGTGAGAGTTGCTGGAAGTGTAGTGGTCAGAGCACACGTGACTGGTCAAACAGCTGGCTTTCTTTATTATTCAGTTCCAGATCCAACCCAAGGGATGGTAGCATTCACATTTAGTTTGAACGTCAGCAAAGTCCTCTGAAAATGCCCTCAAGTACATGGCCAGAGATGTCTCTAGGTGATTAGAAAGTCATCAAATTGACAATTAGTATAAACATCACAGAATCATCATTTTCATTTAACCATGGGAAAACTGAGCAACTAGCAGATTATGTAGTCTGGTCCACCTGAAAGGAAATGAAGGTCTGTAGTGGGGAAGAGCCACAATAAATGTCTATGTGTAATATTTCAATCACTGCCTGCCCATTATTGGTATCAACCATGTCAGTTCTCACTGAATTCTCTGAGCGATGTCTAAAGTAGTTAGTTACCATACTTTTACAGAGAAGAGAATTAGTAAACATGGAGAACTAATTTTACATCAATACATAGCAAGTCAAAACTGCTGCATTTGACCAGGTCAGATGCCCAGTAGAACCACTGTAGAACACCTGTTGGAGACAAAGAGGAAGGTAAGGATTATTGAGCTTAGCAAAATGAAGCAGATTTAAGGGAAAAAAGACCTACAACTACTACTCTATCATAGTAAACCAAAGAAATACAGATGAAAAATCCTTTAGAGATTGGTCTCTCCCAGCCTGGGCGTGGCACAAGAGCCACAGGAGGGGGCGGGGCTTATCTCATAGTTTTATAACTACATATATATTTCAAAGGATATGGAGATCAAACAGAGGATCACCTTGCTAAATTTAGTGCTGACAGAAGCCACCCGCCCCTTCTAGCTTTCTTTACAAGGCAATGGCACCCCATCACTACCGACACCACCACACATGGCAGGTTTGTTATTCCCTGCAGTAGCTTATTTAAGGGAAATTATGAGATGCCCACTCTGGACATTTCTAAGCATCCAATTTTCATCTGATAGGTTTTAATGCTAGTCCTTTCTCAAGTCAAGAAGCTCTCCTGGATCACCTCCCTGAGCCTCTTATAACCTACGTATATTAATATAGGTATGCCAATCCCACAGATCTTACATAAATATCAATGAGTGCTTGTTAGCTCTCAAGAAATTGATTTTAGGTAGGAACCAGTAGTGTTGGAAAAGAGTAATGCTGACACATTGTGTAAAATATCCTAAAGAGTCCAGAATATAGTATGTGTAAAATTGCTGAAAGGGTGTTTTATTTGGGAGAAATTTTATAGCTAGAAATAATTTTACCCAAATGTACATAGTTGTAACTACCATCAAATAGTTTAAGTCATTCAAAGAATTAAGCAGAGCCAGGGTTTTAGAGGCAATCATAAAATATCATCAGAACATGATGGTAGTAGTAAGACCATGGAGAAATTTAAATTATAAATAAGGTTTATGTAGCTTTAGGGATCCACAACTTTAGCATAAAATAGCAAGCAATATTTCCTATATGCCTCCATGATAATGAAATCATTTTCCTGAATAATTTAATTCTTACCAACCCCATTTTGCCAGGTAGGAAACTGAAGACTATTCGTTAGATTACATGCTCAGGTTTAGAGTAGCTGGTCAGGTCTGGCTTAAACACAAAGCCTAACCTGAGAGCCCAGCCTCTTAGTACCTGTGGTGTGCTTCCTCTATAGGACCTGACTTGTTCTTTAACATCAAAAAATGTACATCTAGCAGCTGGGGACACAGCTCAGTTTGGACGATGCTTGCTCTGCAAGCCTAAGGGTCCAAGTTTAGGACTCTTAGGACCTCAGGACTCACACCAAAGCTGGGTAGCATGCTTTGTACCCATAATCCACCACTGTAATGCTGTAGGGCCAGAGAGGGCAGGACCCTGGGGCTAGCTGAATTGCTGAGTTTCAGATTCAAAGACATTTTCTTTTAAAAAGAAAGGTGGAAAAGCCAGGCACAGTGGTGCACACCTTTAATCCCAGCACTGAGGAGGCAGAGTCAGATGGATCTCTGAATTCAAGATCGGCCTGCTTTACAGCATGAGTTCAAGGCCAGTTAAGGTTACATAGTTAGGCGCTCTCAAAAAAAAAAAAGTGGACAGTAATAGAACACACACAAACATACCCAATGATGACTTGTTGCCAACACATACAAGTGCACAAAGTGTGTGTTTACACACACACATAAAAGTAGGTCTAATGTGAAGTAAATTGGCCAAGGAAAGGCAAGTAGAAACAGACATTCAGAATGTTCAAACTGAATGGCCCTGAACTGTCCTAATTCTACCTGAGTCTCTAAGGAACTCGGGTCCCACATCTGTAGCTGACCTTCCCTCTCCACTGCCATGGAGAGGATGCCCTCTAAGTCCAGCCAAGTCATGTTTAAAAATTGGGCTCACATCACTCCAGGTGTTTTGTTACAAGTATACATGGCCACTTCAGAAATTCTTAGAATAGTCTGGTACACTAACTGCCAATCACAGCTTTCAATTCTAAGAAACCTGGTGTGTGTTGTTCTGGCCTCAAACAAGTTTTCAGAAATGTGGTCATTCTGGCTTGTATTTTCTCTGGCAATTCAGAGAACTGATGTAACCATTTCAAAATGTAAGGTCTTCTTTCTCCTCTTGAGCTTCTTCCACTTTTGAGTCTTGAGAAGAAACTACTTAGCAGGCCACCATGTCAGGGCATAAGGAAAGGATACAGTGGAACCAGTCCCACATAGCAGGGTCTCTTAGCGGCTGAGAGTCTAACCACACCACCCACAGCTTCAAGGCTACAAGTAGTTCCCAGCAGGGCATGACACAGGCGTAATGGTATAGACACACAGGTGATATTTTGGATATTCAGCACTCAGGGAAACTCTACAAAGTGATTGCACAGGATAAATTTATTCGTGTCTGCTTTTAAAAGCTTTCAGCAATAAGTCTGCTGCTCGTCCTGGGGAGAGGGCTCCACTGAGAACCTCTCTCTCCATCAGGGGAATCTGTTCTCGGATGCTGGGATGCATCTTGAAGTGTTCTAAGACGTTTTCCTGAATGAGATTCCACATCCAGACTTTGTGCTGTGTCTGTCTCTTGGCGGCTAGCTCCCCACTGGCCAGCATTCGGTGCTGAAACTCTCTCATTGTGTCCCACATCTCAGTGATGCCCTCTCCACTTCTGGCAGAAATGCGAATTACCTATCGGGAAGGCAGAACCAGAACTGTTATATCACAGGATGTCTGTGATTTGCCAATGAATCCCTAGCATTTATAGAAATAAGACAAAAGACCAAAATGGGATGTTGCTGCTCTGTCAGAGCCACACACTGGCATACACTTGCCATACCATGGTGTGCACCTTGGATTACTAATAGGCTGGCAGAAATAAGACACCAACTTAGGGTCCAATTCTTTAGCTCAGAAATTTATTTTAACTTAGGATGTCTTGGACAGACAGATGAACGAGGACTGCCAGAGAACTTTTGAGCCTCATGAGATGAGCAGAGGCAATGGGAGGGAGAGTTCCCTGGGGCCTAGGGGCCAGAGATGAAGCCAAGCTGAGGATGAGCTCCCTTCCTTGTCTTATCAGGGCAAGGCTGAGCAAGTGCCCAGCACCTCCACGGACACAGGCGCCAGCGGAGAAGCCAGCAGTAGTAAAGCGCTCACTGCTCTCACAATGCAGAGAAGCTGCCCGCGTCAGTGTGAGTGCACTGCTTCCCACAGTACTCTGCTTCATTTTCTTAACTTACTGAAAATAACACGACTGAAGGTCCCACATCCCAAGCCTTTGCTCTGTCCCCAAATCCTAGCATACTCAAACCATTACTATCCTACAATCTTAAGAACAGTTCCTTTAGGATGAACCCCCTTTTACTTCCAGATGGTGTTGAACAGGCTCAGCGGTCACCTCATTCTAGTTTTTGACATCCTGTGGTTGAAAGATTCTATTTAAAATCAGTGCTACAAATCTGGCTTTGCCATAGTTTTTCAAAGCGCAGTCTTCACATTCAAGCGAAGCTGAGTCTATGTCCAGCCTGAGACCTACATCCTCTCTCCTAAGGTGCACAGTCCACTCAGTGAAGAACACGGAAAGGAACACAAGCCAACCTTTGGCCTCCAGACTTCTGAGCGCCTACGGAGCAACTTGAGTGCACTCACGTACTCTGCTTGGATCCTGCGGGCTGGCACAACCAAGTCTCCATCAGATTTAGTTATAACGACCAAATCTGCCATTTCAATTATACCCCTTTTGATGCCCTAAAGAGAAGAGAAGAAGCACGTTTATCAGAAACATCCCATTAGCTCCCAACTACCCTGAGAACAGGACAACAGCAGATGCCATGACTTCAGTCACTCTACTGTCATTTCTTCTGTGTCTTCCTGAGTTCATGTGCCAGGACAAGAATTACCTAAACAGACCAGCTCTTGGAAATATGGGAGTCATCTATAAAATCCCTTTCAAATTTAGAGACTACTTGGTAAGATCTATCCAGATGCTGAGTAGACAGATGTTCAAGATAAAACATGATGGTGGGCAGGAGGCAGCTCACAGCATCTTATGGAGACAAGAGCCAGTGGCCCAGCTCACCACAGGGACCATGTGAGGGCGAATGGTAGGTTAGAAGCTAGTCACCTAGCCCTAGCACAAGGAACGGGAAACAACTTATCAGTAGACTACCAAGTAAGTAAGGCAAGTTGAAAGAGTAAAAAAGGTGACAAAGAACTAATGAACAAAGCATGGCTCCAGTTGAGCTAAGGGGACACACAAGAGTGTGGGGGGCTCTCACTGACTGGTTCATGATGTTCCCAAAAAATGGTAAGTCTCAGTAAAGAGTAACTCAGGTTCTATGCACTTCACAACATAAGTCCCACAACAGACCATTAAACAGCATGACAGTTCCTCTCTCTTGAGACAACCCCTCCCACTCCAGAGTCCTTTTTCCTCGATAAAATCAACTTTCACTTGCTCACCCCTCAACCAGTCCTTATTCTTCACTAACATGAGACAACTCCATAGTCATTGGCTTTGAGTCACTCTGGTGACTGTTGATTATCTAACACCTTAGTCCCCTGGGGTTAAGCCCACCAGAGCCAAGAAAGGCTCTATCACTTGAAAAAAAAAAAAGAATCAAAAACTCTTTCATATGATCATGGGTGTGTCTGCCTCTCTCCTACCCAGAGTCCCTAGCTCTTTGCACAGTGTGTGAGTGTGTTTAAGTAACACACACACACACACACACACACACACACACACACACTCACCTCCTGTGTCTTTTCTTCATTGAGCTAGAGTTTATCATAAACCTACGATTGTAGAATTTTCCTGAATTTTCTAATGAATATTCCCATGAATTATTACACTGAGAGGAAGTGGTACCCTTCAGCTTTGTAGCCTGGCGGAACCCATGGCCTGGAAACCCAGCTGGTGTCTGAAGTGAAGGAAGGACACTGGAAGACTTGGCTGGCTAGTGATAGGATGACAGAGGAGGAGAGTGCTATACTGTTCTACAGTATGTATGCTGCCCAACGCTATCTACCACATGAATTACTTCTGAGTCAAGCACTGTACAACCAGCCATGACACTGTGGTCTCTTTGGACCACAGCCCTCCATTTACTCCAGTCACTTCAGTGCTGTAGAGGGAAAGTTTAAGTTGTTTGAGTAGCTCAGAATCACATCTTTTATTACTGTTAGTTGAGAAAAGCAAACCACATGTACAGAGAAACTACCTGTGGCCTCGTGTACTTTAGCCAATGGAAATGATGTTGCTCAAACATTACCTTCAGCTTAATTTACAATAATATTACACTGCACATTTGTTCTTTCAGAGATAATTATGGGAGGACCAAAGCACCAAAATTGTACCTGCAGTTCATCTCCTCCTGCTGGTGGCAGCAATAAAACAAACATATCAACCATGTCAGCCACAGCAAACTCCGACTGCCCCACACCTGCAAATTTAAATCACAACTTTACTTTTTTTCAAATTTACTAGCTCGTTTACATTCTGTTTCACTTAATTCCTCATCTTCATGGTCAAATATAAACCCTTTTAAAGCCCTGTTGCTATAACTCAGCACCCAAGACTTGATAAAGAAAAAAAAGCTCATTTGCTCAGGGATCTGCAGAGTGGGAAACACAAGTACATCTATGCAGACAGCATCATATGGGAAGACAGGGCAAGCATGCTGATGGAGGTGTCTCTTCTGCTTTCACAAATGCCATTACAGAAACCTCATGGTCACCACCTTATCTAATCCTAATTACTCCCGAAAGGCCCCACCTCCAAATGCTATTAGCACGAATTTGGATTAAGTTGCCATGCACCCTCCTGCTTCTCACCAGGCCAATGTTTTGGATGGAGACCCTCCAGATTTCCATTCTCTCCTACTCTTAAAGCTTTCTCTTGGCAATTGATCAGGAAGTGGCTTGAACACGGACTCTAGACTAAAACCATGTCTACCACTATGTTCATCTCTTTATGCCTTTTCACCTTTATCCCACTCTGCAAACCCCAGTTCTTTCCTCTTTAAACATTCTTAGAGAGACTTCTTAATTGCAGACAAGTACCACTGTAGGGTCTCATAAAAGCTATCCCCCAGGGAGCCAGAGAGAGCTCAGTGGTCAAGAGCACTTGCTGCTTTTGCAGAGCCAGCTCTGTTCTTACATCACCAATTAGTGGTTCACAACTCTAGTTCCAAAGGATTCAACATCCTCTTCTGGTCTCTGCGGGCAACAGGAACACACAAACACACATGCAGGCAAAACTTACACACACATACACACACACACACACACACACACACACACACACACACACACACAGAGGAGAAAGAGAGAGAGATCTAAGTGTCTTCAATTTGTTTCATGCACTTAACACACATACTTATACACATACACACACGCACACACACACAGAGAGTGAGAGAGAGATCTAAGTGTCTTCAGTTTCTGTCATGTACTGTCACCATGGCACCCACATCACAGAGGAGACAAAGGAAGCACTCTCTCCATGGATGAACAGATGCCAGCCCAGCCTCTGGCAGGCCACCCACTTGCAGTTTCCTGGGAGCAGTTGTGCTGAAGAGGACTCTCCCTTCCATCCATTTTCATGACGCCTCATTCAGCCATCACTAAACTTCTTACTTTCTCTATATGGTCGATTTTCTGGAAAACCTTACTGGATGCTCAAAGTCTGTTTTGATCTGCATCCCCAGCTCAAACGCTCACCCGGAAACTTTCTATTTGTTACAGATACTTCTGGTGCCTGCTTGTATCCTTTCCTTTCCTCACCCTAGAGTGTCAGTGTAGCAAGTCAAGCTGACATTTTGAGGTGTCATGTCAGGCAGCTGAGTGGAATGATAGTAAAGGTGGGCAGAGGGGGGTCACAGGCAAGACCACTGAGGAAGGCAACGTCAGCTAGGCATGCTTCTTCTGCATCCCACTTTATGCTTCCTATTCCCTCTCCTTCCTTCTGTCTGCAACCCAGTAGGACAAAGTTTTATCAGCCACCTTCTAAACCTGAGCAACTTTGAGGTAGACTATGTGTGAAGGATGGAGAGACATGCCAGAGGCATCCCACAGACTGAGGTGTAGAACTCCATTTGTTCTCAAGCACCTGTCCCAGGTCGTCTTCACTTTCAAGACGGTAACCCCTCTTATCTGAGTCACTTCCATCATGAGTCTCTAGGACAAGCAGCAAGACACAACTTTGAAATAACAAGTTTGGCTTCTATACTGCCCTCTCCTCTGACTCTCCTCCATTCATTCTTAAATGGTGGACTTTCTAAGGCTGTTAGACCTGTCTTCAGATCCGTTGTGGAAACTTGAGCCCTCAGTGTGACTGTAGATGGAAAGGGGCTCTGCGGAATTACATGAGGTCATGAGGATGGAGTGCTAACCAAAGGGCTAACCTAATGCCCTTGCAGGGAGAGAGGGCACCAGGGTGCCTGAGAGTGTGAGGGCACAGCAAGAAGGAAGCCATCGTGGGGGAAGGAGTTGCAGAGATTAACTATGGAGCAGAGACTGAAGGAAGGACAATCCAGCCTGATATAGCTGTCTCCAGAGAGGCTCTGACAGTACCTGACTAACACAGATGTAGAGGCTCACAGGCATCCATTGAACTGAGTACAGGGTCCCCAGTGAAGGAGCTAGAGAAAGGACCAATGGAGCTGAGGGGTTTGCAGCCCCTTAGGAGGAACAACAATATGAACTAACTAGTACCCTCAGAGCTCCCAGGGTCTCAACCACCAACCAAGGACTGCACATGGAGGGGTCTGATTGTTCTGGCAGCATGTGTATAGTAGAGGATTGCAAGTTTGATCATCAATGGGAGGAGGGGACCTCGGCCCTGTGAAGGTTCTGTGCCCCAGTGTAGGGGAATGCCAGGGCCAATAAGTGGGAGAGGGTGGGGTGGCAGGCATGGAGAGAGGGGAGGCAACAGGGGTTTGTTTTTGTTGTTTTTGTTTGTTTCTTTGTTTTTTGGAGGGGAAACTGGGAAAGGAGAAATTTACATGTAAATAAAGAAAATATCTAAAAAAAAAAAAAGAAGGAAGCCATCTGCAAACAAGAGAGGAGAGCTCAAAAAAGCAACCCTGCTGCTGCTGGACCCTCAGCTTCCAGAGCTGTAAGGAGGCACATGGATGTGGTCTAAGCTGCTCAGCCCCTATTTATGACAATAATCCTAGTGAACCAATATGGCTACTTTCCATTTTTATCCCCCACTTTCCTTCATTTAATGTAAATCAAATTTATAACTTAATGCAGAAATATGAGCCATGCTGATAACTGTTAGGTTTATATTTATTGCCCATTCTCCTAAAACAATGTCACTTGGACACCTAAGAAGCACATCACAGTAATGTGTTGATAGCTGAACTCTCCTACCCGCCCGCCATCTTCCACAGAGTTCTCTACAGCTCTGTAGAGCTTCCTTCTTCATCTTCATAAGTCTTCATTCTTCATAAGTCCTGCCAACTTACTGCTAACGCTTTTGAATTCATCTCCTCTCTGGTCCTCTGCCCCCCACTTCCTTTCTTCGACTGGCACAATAGTTTAACTGCCTTCCATCTCCAATCTAACTGTTCTACAATCATTCTTCATTCTGCTGCGGGGTTCCCTCCAAATGCATATGTGGCTTCCCTTGTTCTAGCTTCCCACTCCTTTCAGAGAAAATGAAAACTCTTTGGCAGGGCACATAAGGAAAACCTGCTCCTGGCCACTGTTCCAAGTGTCTCTTTGCCTGCAATGCTGTCTGTAGCCTGAGCAAGCTGCACTTCTCTGAGGGAGTCATGTTTTCTCACTGTGTCTGCACAAAGCTGCTTTATCCCCTAGCATTAAATCCCACCCTCCCTCCTCCAGGAAGTCATCACGGATTCCCCCAAACACTGGTTTGGGTTCTGTCATATACATTCATCACAAAGTAAACCAAAAGGTCATGTCTCCACAAGAGCGTGAAGTGCTGGTTTTCATTTGATGTTCTCACTGCACATAAGTGTGCTACAGAGGAAACAGTACCATAATCCCATGCATACTGTGGTACTGGGATTTACTTCCCAAGGTCCTTCTAGTGTTTACTGTCGTCTGGCATAGAATACGTCAGCTTAGATACCGGCTGTGCAGACACAGGGCTCACTCTCACCGTCTTTACAGCAGGCGCTTGTGGGTGGGGAACACAGCCCATGTACTCACATTGTCTGTGGGGCAATACCTTGTATCTAATTATAGTTCATATCTGCTGAATGAACTAAA
Organism: Mastomys coucha; assembly: GCF_008632895.1. NCBI lineage: Eukaryota > Metazoa > Chordata > Mammalia > Rodentia > Muridae > Mastomys > Mastomys coucha. Next base: position 217,823,313 of record NW_022196905.1, read on the forward strand.
TGAAATTAGTCATCTTTAAATAGCACTCATTATGAAAGTACACTATTCTTATGAAATAGAGTGTTACACTCACCGACAGTTTCAATAAGAATGATGTCATAGCCCCCTCCTTCACACAATACGATGGCTTCATTTGTGGTCCTTGTCACCCCTCCTAGAGTCCCACTGGTAGGAGATGGCCTGATGTATGCATTCATATCTCTTGACAGCTCAATCATCCGGGTTTTATCACCTAAGAGGGACCCTAAAACACATAGTTACATTTTACAATCATGGAAGAGCTGTAAGGGCTAATTACCAATCAGCAAATTACAAGACGACATGATTTACAGTATTTCTTCCCAAGCCCGAGGTAAACGTCACATTACTGAGTTCTCTTCTAGCTCACTCTCTATACCTCAACTTCCTTATTTTTTTTCACATAAAACCTTTCCTAAAGTATTTTTCTGTAGAAATCATCCCCTGCAGAAGTGCACAATCAGCTGTATCTATGTATTACCCTATGGATGCCAGCACACTTAACACAACATGAGCAACTTATTCTCCCACAGAACTATTCTTGCCAGTGAACTCAAAATGTTAGCTGTAGTTCCCACAGTAGTCTTGATGCTATATCACAGGAAGGCTTATGGCTCTAAAGCACAAGTGCAGATGAATAAATGAATAGATAAATTAAGGTTTATATAGACTGGGAATACACATTTATAACATCCTATTTAGCTACATCTATTTTTCTCTTGAATTACTTTTTTAAAACCCTAAGAATAGGACCCTTCACAGTTTGAAAAGGTTAAGAACCACAACTTAGTCAGTAAAGTGCTTGTCTTGCAAGCACAAGCAAATGAATTTGATCCCAGTATTCACTAAGAAAACCAGGCCTGGTGGCATATGCTTGTAATCCTAGCACTGAAAGGCAAAGATATGGATTTCTAGAGCTCACTACCAGCCTCCAGAGCCTTGGTGGGTTCCAAGAGAGTGAGAGAGTCTGTCTCAAAACAAGATGGGCAGCACCCTTGGGTGACACTGAGGCCGAGCTTTGACCTTCACTCAGATGACTCCCTTACACACATGCATGCACACACATACACATAGAAAAGAAAGGTTAGGAGACACTTAGTTATGTGCTATGAAGCTTTAATCACAGGATATAACATCAGGTATGATATTAATTACGATTTCAAGCTACTGTTTTATTTTTCTATGGAAAATACTCTAGACCATGAAGGTGGGAGGAACCAGTACAAAAATTAGAATCATTTATGAAAACCTTTCATTAATTTTCATGTAGCAATTCCTTTGGTTGGCTGATTGGTTTGGTTTTTCAAGACAGGGTTTCTCTGTGTAGTCTGGCTACCCTGGAACTTGCTCTGTAGACCAGGCTGGCCTCAAACTCAGAAATCTGCCTGCTTCTGCCTGCTGACTGCTGTGACTAGAGGCATGTGCCAGGTTCATTTAGCAAAGTTCTTATTTAGCAAAGTTACAGTAAGTAACCTAGACAACAAATTGACAAGGATTAATCTTGGAACTAGAGTATAATTTCATTTACTGTTAAACTTTCTATTATAGTGAACCAAACCCTTTGACTGTTCTGAGCCGTATTCCTCAGTAAAGGGTAATTAAGAACTATTATCTACTTCTCTCCTGACCTAAGGTCTTTCAAGTATGATTACTTTCTGAAGAACACCGCAGCATACAAACCACAAACACTTTCAGTAAATACCAAGCATTTACCCCTCAGAGTATACACTGTAGTGTGACTGCTTATGTTGCCTGTTTCCCTCATACAACATAAACTTGGCAAGGCCAAGAGCACTGTGTCGTATTCACCCATAGGATATAGTCCCCTTTGCTGGTACCTCACCTACACAAGAAACGCCAATGCCAGTTCAGTGAATAGCTGTAATCCGAGCAGCTTAACTCATGGAGAGAGAAGGGGGAAATAATTCCTGAGTAGTTACAGGAAAGACTTTGTATGTTTTCTTTAAATGGTCCTTAGGGAGCTAAGTTTACATTCATTTTATCTCTGATGAGCTGCAAATTAAGTGTTGAGTGAATATATAACCTCACACCAGCAAGTAAGTGCTAAGCATGTGCAGTGGCCCGTGTGCTTGCTCTGTACTGTACTTGCTTGAGTACTATAGTACAGGGCCCTTCAGGAGCTTTGTTTCACTGGACATATAACAGACAGATGACAGGATATGAACACTTGTACTTTTCCCTCAAGATTAACTGAAGAGATGTTACACCATAAAGATAATAACAGAGAAGCAGAGACCACTGGAGAAACAAAGTCTGCAAATAGTGCCTGGTCTTAGGCCTGGTCTTAGGCATGATGCCCTTTGATCAGCCTCATTTGCTGGCCCCTCTCACCCTGCCTGGGTATCCACTGAGCTACCACAAGCTGACCTCCACTGTGGAGTGAAGCACTTCCTAACCAAGTCTCAGAGTTTCTACATCACTCTGCAGAACAGAAATGGCACCTTTCATGAGACCAAACTCAGCTGACAGTTAGAGGCCACCCAACTACCAATTCTCACTAACCTGTATCAGAGCCCCCACCAGCTGTCCAGTTAAAAACCAAGCCAGCCATACTCACCACCACTGGTGCAAGAAGATGGATCCACAGCTAGCACAGATAATCTGTGCCCTTGCTCAGTCAGCATCTTCCCAAAACATTCTATGAAGGTTGATTTTCCTGCACCAGGGGGCCCGGACAATCCTATAGTAGAAAGCGGTGTGTGTTAGAGCTCACATGAAAGGGCATCCTGGCATTCAGGAGCCAAGGAATACTACAAAGTCACACCACACAACAAACCTCACACAAGAGATTTATTAGGAGGGAAAACCACAGTAGAGCGGCTTCCTCTTTCGAGCAAGGAACAAAGAACTGAGCAGGAGACAGGGTTCCTTTGGGGTGAGGCTCTCCAGGGTGGCCTGGGATGGAAGGGGTTATATGGTCTGATCTTGGGGCAAGCTCAGGGATTCGGTAGCCTGATCTTGGGTTCTTTTTTTTCCTCCCTGTAAGGTAGGGCCTGGACAATGCCCTGCTTCAAATGGGCTGGAAATGGCTGTTTGGAAGTCTTTGGGGTGGGGCCTAGCTGCTGTGCCTTGAGGGACTTACAGGTCTTCCATAAATAAAAATCAGCACCATGAGTAGTTTTATCTAGTCTAAATGACATATTTTAACATGCCTTAAAATGTAAGGGAAAAATCTTATCTTTATCTAATTTCTGAGTAGCAATGAGATAGAGGAAAAATTTCGAGTTTTGTACAATCATAAAGTTCACTTTCACCAATCAGAAGACATGGTTTGCCCTTTTCCTGTAATGCAGATCTTTGGGAACACACGTTATTGCTTGTGTTGCAAGGTGCAGAATTTCTACATCTGCCCTCCTCTCATCATGGTGGGTAATTATTCCACCCACCCTCTTCTGCTTCTGCACTGGAAAAAACAATCCATTACTCTAGAAATTGCCAGTGATTGAAAAAGTAATTTTCCATACAAATATTTTTCTTCTTAATCATAACTTTAAGAAAATATCTAATAAAAGGAAACCTGGTTAAAAAAAAAAAACAACCCTACTTGTGTTCAAAATGGCAGAGAAGCACCCATTAGAGAGTCAGTCAATCACAGCAGGTAAGGGGCAAGCCCTGGGCTCTCAGTCTATCGCATCCTTGTGAGATCCTCACAAATCCAAGATTTGTGGTCTGTCCTATGCTGCTCACCTCCTCTGGTACCTCAGCGTTCCCTCAGGACAGCAGCTACTGCAATAGTATGGGTCTTTGCAGGTTGTTTTAAGAATTAGATGAGCTTATGTTTAGTACAGTGTGTCACGTACACTGTAGGGCATTGAATAAAGGACATTAAACACAGGCATTTAACAATCTTCAAGGGTGTACGTAGTGTATGGAAGGCTTAGGTCCTTACTACTCCTGGCAGGTCTCCATCTCAAGCACCTTTATAGATGCTGAATAAATCTGGGTTACTTTTATTTATGATGATGATAAAATATCTGAAGACTTGAGTTAATCTGTGCTAAGATCAGGGTAGACTATCCAGAAAGCCCTGAGAAGATATGTGTGAGCTGCTAAGCAAACATATCCCTCGAACTCTTGTCTCTTCAAGGGTTCTCTAAAGCTGAGTATAACGGAGACTTGTCATGCTGGGTTTTTTCTCCAAGGAGAAAACTACTAAGACCCAGTGTAGTACTCTCAAAATGAGAGTCTCTTCTTTTGGGTAGAGGAAGGGCTGTGAAATGTATGGACAACTACAGAGATTGGTTGGAGAGCTATTTGTGATAATCATCTTTAAAGCATTCATATCTAATCCTAGGAGGTTTGATTCTCTGGTTTACCAATACACTATGATACAAAGTCTAGTACAATATCAATATTTGTATGCATCTACTCATTGCCCACAAGTTCCCGCACTATCCCACAATCTCAAGCTCTTTTTTAGAAGAGTTGGTTCAAAGCATGTCATGGGACACTGTCCACACAAAATGCCCTGCTTAACTCCTGCTGCTCAAAAATATATCTAAATTATTCAATACTACATGGTTTCAAAAGTATAACAAGCTTACTCACAATCTCAGGACAAAGTAAAATAATCCAAAAAGTCAAATGAACATTTAAATACAGACAGGAAACAATCTGTCTCCTTTAAGACCATGGTATGGAAATGGCTGGGCTGAGAGCCACCCCTAGAAGCTTAATACAAAGTACCTCTTCCCCCCTCCCCTGGCAATGAGCAGAGGTGCCATGAGGTGGTGGTGTGCTTACATCAGTCAGGGGCAGAGCACATGGCAGGCCTCTGGTCATCCTAGCTTGATGCCTAGCTTGGTGGCCCAAGCTGCCTTATGCCTAGGACTCATAAAAACCAACAAATCAAATTCACATGCCACCTACAGACCTGCCCTCCAGTGCATGGCACAAGAGAGGCAATGAACACCAGCTTGCCAACAACCAGGCATGAGGATAGAAGATGTCACCCAGGAGTCCACCAGCCACATGGCCAGTCTGTAGCGGGAGCCACCACAATATGCAAGTATGTAGTGGTCAGATGGGAGAGAAAGAGAAGTGGAGCAGCTTGAACATTTTATGAAGGAGATGGAACTGGAGACTCAAGGGTGGAGAGGGTTAGCCTGTTAACCTGGGGCCATGGTGAGGTCCTAGCCCCAGCTGCCATGTCTGAGTCCATGCCTATGCAGTAGCAGGGATCATCCATAGTGCATACTACCACTACAGAACATGAGGATGTCCCTGGTTGGGGCGGCAGCCAGGGGATCACATGGATGTCCAGGGAATGTAACTGGCCCTGCCCTCATTGACTAGGGTGCTCTCAAGAGCTGGCCCCATTTCTCACCTGAGGCAGCACAGTGGAGCTGGCCCTGGAAGAGGGAGTGAGTGTTGGAAGAGATGACGCTGCCCTCATCTGCTTGGTGGCACTGGTGCAGAGTGATGTCGCCATGCCACTTCTAGCAATCAGGAAAACTGCCCACTGGGTCAAGAGCTCAAGAGAGCAGGTTCCTCACTGTGCCTAGGCAACAAAGTGCATCTGGCCCTGATGGTGAAGACACAGGTGAGCCAATCTGTCACAGGTTACAGCACGTGGAGACTTGACTGGGTAGCACAGTGAGGCTGGCTGAGGCAGCATGGGTATGGGTGAGCTGGCCCCAGGGACATGAGAGCAAGAGAGCTGACTGCCTCCAGCCGAAGGTGGCCTTGGGTGGCCTAGCTGGAGCAGTGCTGGAGAACTTGCCCAGGTGATGCAGATAAAGGAGAGCCATTATGCTGACCAGCTCAGACACCACCTAGGCCCAGATAAAGGGCTCTGAGTTGGTCTACCCCAAAATCTCTATCATTTGTGAACAGTTGGGAGACATGAAAAGGCCAGTCCTGCTAATCTAAAGTGGCCGGATTTTCATGACACAGGGCATCAACAAAATACCTGGGAGGAGTCCAAATGAGTGTCACAGAAGGCAGAGATCTCGAACCAGACCATGGCAAGGAACACTTGCAAGTGAAGATGTGTGGACAGAGGGATATACTGTGGGACACTGTGACACACTACAGCTACCATGATGAGATGTTTCCTATGCTGTGCGGGTTTTGTTGTTGTAGTACTTGTTTGTTTGTGTGT
>NW_022196905.1:217829464-217861707 GCF_008632895.1 Mastomys coucha
CAAAGGGCAGATATGAGGAGAGGTGGTGATGAGAGGGACTAGGGTTTAGGATGTGAAATTCACAAAGAATTAATAAAAAAGTTTTTAAAAAGTATTTCAGTGAAATGAGAGGCTGGGGTCATAGGACACACCTGAAATCCCAGCATTCAAGAGGCTGAGGCAGGAGGATAGACAGTTAAAGTCAGCCTATGTGAGATAGCAAGACTAAAGAAAACAAAAGGAGAAGGAAGGCCTGTGTACAGAACGGCTAACAAAGCAGCCGAGATGCAGACTTCCAACCTGACGAGTGTAACTAATCAGGGATGAGGTGCAAACCAGAAGACTGCCAAAAAAGAGCACCCTGATTAACAGTCATCCAGTATATTTGGGTTCTGGAATCCACAGCAAGATTCTTACTCTTCCCGAGTATACAGGATTGCTTCAAATGGCCATGGTAATTTTACTATATATGAAGATTAATACCTGTAAAAAACAGCATTTATATTTCATCCAACTATCAAGCAAAGAAGTCTCAATTTGATCTCATACCTCTTGGACATATTTTAAAAGAAGAATTTAGAAAACCATTTCCTGAACAACAGAAAAAGAAAACCGACCTACTCGAAATGTGAGGGGCTTTCCTTGGTTCCGCAGCTCCTGCTCCCGCTGGTGGGCTAAGACTCTCTGGAGAAGCACCTGAGCCAGCTCCTTCTTCCTGGTGTGAGTTGATTCCACAAGAGTTATGGCCTCTGCTAAGCAAGCTCTCTGCCCTTGAACTAAACCTGTATAAAGTCTATCCACAAATCTTTGTTCTTTATCAGAAAGTCCTTCTGTGTAGTCCTTCAAGGTGGCCTGGACACATAATGTTCTCCTGAAACAGTCAGACAGTAGCACCCTCTTAGTACAATGGTGTCCAAAGGAGTTTGGCAGAGCACCTGGAGGTCCCGGTGCAGGATGACTGGAGTGAAGGAGCCGTGGGGAAGGCACTCTCCAGAGGTGGGTTAGTGAGTGCCGGTAAGGAGAAAGGAGCAGCGTGGGAATAGTCATTTTGTCTATAACTGGATATTTTCTGACAGCGTGATTTATGAATGGCCTAGAAGGAAGGAAAAGTATATTTTTGAGTTTAACAGACAATTAAAACACTGAAGTAGTAAAACTAAGAGACCCCAGCATTCTTGCATACTGTTTTCCTGTGTTCTAAAACATGAATAATTAGGGTTCTTGATAATATATGTGATGACTAATTTTCGTTGTCAGCTTGACTCCATCTGGAAATAACTAAAACCCAGGCTGCTGAGCACTCCCTGTGAGAAATTTTCTTAATCAGTTTATTTGAAGCAGGAAGGCTCACCCTAAATCTGGGCCACACTTTCTGGTGGCAGCCCACATAGACATGGAAAAAGAAAACTTGGCTTTCTGCCTGCTTGCCCTCACTCTCACGGCAAGTTCATCTACCCTGCTACTGAATATACTGGCCAATATTAGATCCAACTTCTTCAGGGTTTAAATGTAGATTGAAGACCAATTCTTCAGGAATCCTCCAGGACTCCAACTGGAAGACTGAGAAATCCAGAAAGCAGCATTCCTCCATGGTCTCTGCTTCATTTCGGGTTACTGGCTTTAGTTCCTGCCCTGACTTCCCTTGATGATGGACTCTCTGACCTATAAGCCTAATAAAACTTCTCCTCCCAAGCTGCGTGTGGTCATGGTGCTTTATCTCAGCAACAGAAATCTAACTAAGACACTAAAATTTAGGAGAGGACTCCCTTGGCCACAGTTAGTACTAAGACTAACTCAAAACATGAAACTACTTTATTGTAAAATAGAATTTACATTAAAATTGCCCTGTAAATAAAACCAACACAAGGCCTTTTAAAAAAGGGTTTGCTATATATGCCTAACAACCAGAGTTCCATTCCTGGGACCCACAACAGAAAGAACTGACTTCCAATGGTCATCCTACCTGTAGCATGCTCATGAGTCTGGGTATGTACACACATAATAATAAGAATAAATAGCAAATGTAAAAAATAATATACAAAACCTCATTAGAGTAGATATTTTCTTCCATGTTTTTCTTGCATTCATCTTAAGGATTTCTTCAGGTCAACATACCCGATTCTGAGGCGTGCACAAAAGATTCTTTCAGAAGATTCCCTCTGCTGCTGGCCTCTTATTCATTCTCTGCATAAGTAGTGTGATTAGGAGTGCGGCACTTGAGGCGTAAGTTTAGGTACATGCATGTACTCAGAGAGGCTCCCTGAGTAATCTGACATAAGCACACAATCAACAACAATAAGCCTTAATGTGAAGTAAATCGCGTAGGCCGGGAGTGAGCAGACCAGTGTATCTTGGAGATGGTCAGAAGCACCTGGTGCTTGTTCAGACGCCTCCTCCCAGCCCCACACCAGCCTCGGTAGGTAAGCACGCTCAGGTCTGAACTACCACAGAACTAGGTAGAGAGGCTTTTCAGACTTACGCAACGTAACTTCCTACTGTATTAAATATGTGGTCAGAATGGGAGACAAAAGTTAGCAGCCATGGCCACTCACTCTTGGCGTCATGACTCTGGGCAAGTGACGGAAGCACTCTGTACCTCAATCTTCTCTGCACTAAGAAGAACAGATAAGTAAGTGGGATGGTTGTGAGGACTAGATGACTTGAGTCCTGTAGGAAGCCTGTGATGCCAGGTCACACACCCAACTTCAGGGGTAAGCTGGGATTTACAGATATGGAGAAGCTGCCCAGTTAAGTGCTGGTTTCCCTATACTTTGTGGCACATTAAGTTATTCATTGATCTAAGATACTTTCTGTAGACGATATCTGAAAGGGGTGGAAGTTTTTCATTTGTAGAATTAAAGCTGCTCTGATTTTCCAGTCTTTTTTTCTATTTTGAGAAGGTTGTGATGCCTATTCTTGGATGTCTCCTTGACTATATCAGGAGTTAACTAAAACCCAAATGACTGGGCACACCTGTGATTGACGTTCTCTTAAACAATCTGAGCCACACCTTCTGCTGGCAGCCTATGAAGAGCACAGAAGGAGGCTCTTTGTCTGACCGCTCCTTCACTGGTGTTAGAGCCTGCCTCTACAGGACTTCAGTGCAGACTGAAGCCAGCTGAGACAGCCAGCCTCATGGACTGAACAACTACTGGACTGCTGCATTACCTGAGCTACAGCCTGTAAGCCATTCTAATAAATCATATATATGATTTGTGTATATACATAGGCCCAGATATACCTATATATACATATATAAAGACAGAATCATTCTATTCATTTTGTAAGTTCTGTTACTCTAAAGAACTCTAATACAAAGGAATTATAACTTCTATTTATATAAAATTAACCTTATTCTAAAAGGACAATTATTTTTGAGATAATTACATCATTTCCCCCTCCCCTTCCGCATTTCAAACTGTTCCTTTTACCCCTCCTTGCTCCTTTTTTAAGTCCATGGCATCTTTCCATTGTTAGATGCATATGTGTGTGTGTGTGTGTGTGTGTGTGTGTGTGTGTGTGTGTGTGTGTGTGTGCATGTAACTTGTTTAGTCTATGTAATGCTATCTGTATCTATGTTTTGAAGGCTGGCCGTCTGGTTTTGGATAACCAATTGGGGTGCTCTTCCCTGGGAAGGCTATTGTCCCTCTCTCAGCAGTCCTTAGTTACCTGGAGTTCTTTCCATAGGATTGAGGCCTTGTGGGCTTTGCTGTCCAATTCAGGATGTCTATTATTGTCCTCATTCAGCTCATGTTTAGGCAGTGTTGTTGGTGAGACTATGTGTGTAACTTCTGAGTCTTCTAGGAGGAAATACAGTCTCACTGAAAATATTGTGGTAAAAGAACAATTTTTAAAAGTGTGTAAAAAGTATTAAGCATCCATCACTATCCTGCACATACTTAAAACAAAAAGGTGGGAGCCGGAACCATGACTCGGTGGTTAAGAGCACATAAGCTCACACAGAGGACCAAGTTTCATTCCTAGCACCCACACCAGGCAGCTCACTACTACGTCCAGCTACAGGGGGTCTGGTGCCCTCTTCTGGGCTCTGTAGGCACCCGCACTCACTTGCACATATGCACACAATATGGAATTAAAAATAAAAATAAATATTTAAGGGGTTAGAAAGATGTCTTAGTAGTTAAGAGCACTGGCTGCCCTTCTAGACGACCTGGATTGCGCCCACAAGGCAGATCACAAGTGTCTGAACTCCTGTTTCAGGGTTTCAGACACCGTCTTCTGACCTCTGAGAATCCTGCATACAAGTATACAGGCATTCATTCCAGCAAAACACCCATACTAATTAAATATCTTTTGTTTGTTTGTTTGTTTTTGGTTTTTTCGAGACAGGGTTTCTCTGTGTAGCTCTGGCTGTCCTGGAACTCACTCTGTAGACCAGGCTGGCCTCAAACTCAGAAATCCACCTGCCTCTGCCTTTCAAAAGTGCTGGAATTAAAGGTGTACACCATCACACCAGAATTATAAATTTTTTTTAATAAATCCTTTGAAAAAATAAGAGGGATCTGTCTCCAAAGGCTTCTTCAAGCATACCCTTATGTACAATTCTTATCAACACTACCAGTGCAACCAGACAGAGAGTTCACAGGCAAGAACTATTTTTATTCAGCCATTCCTTCTGAGAACATGTAGGTCCCAGATCATCAGAATAACAGTGAGATATGGATGGTGACATACATGGTGCTAGGTGCTCCTGCTACTCTAGCCTAAATCTGACCTGGTTCCTTTGGCTCCTGTGTGGAATTACTTGGTCCCCAACTGCTGACAGTTTTAGGAAGCTGTAGAACCTTTAAGACGTGGGACCTGGCTGACACAGTGGTTTGCCATGGGAGAAGCTTTGACTGGTTCTCTTTGCTTCTGGCCCCAAGCTCTGACCTTCTGTATGCCTGGGTGATATGAACAGCCCCATTATCTGTTCCAGCCACCATGTCTTCCTCGCCATAATGTGCTGAAATCACCTGGGACAATGAGCCAAACTAAGGCTTTCCTCCCCTAAAGTCACCTGCTTCTGTCATTTTGGTCAGTGATGAGAACAGTAACAGATACACAGCCATCTGCTTTAATCTTCTACTTAGTTCCTCAGAGCAGTTCTAACAAATTACTACAATGTTGAAAGTAATTGCTGAATTCCAACAAAAAGATTGATTTTCCAAGTAGGGTCACATTTCCAGGTTTAGGGGTTAGGACATGGACATATCCTGTGAAGATTCCTATTCAACCTACTGCAGCTTCCTAAAAAGACTACTTCATTCTCTTCCGTGACGGAGCCTTAGTACTTCAAGAACTCATGAAATAAGACACACCATGTCCAAACAAAACAAAACAGCCAACAGCCCAAAGCACAAAGTACTAAGGGAAAAGTCAACATCACAAGAGCTAACTCTCGCTGAGGAATTCAAGTCACTGGAGAGTCAATGCCAGGACTAAGTCCAAAAGAATAAAAATGCTAAAGGAGGATGGGGCAGGTTTTCCAGGCTGAGGCCTTAAATTGTGTAAATTCAGTGTAGTGTAGGTACTTGGTCTGGTCCTTGCCATACTAGAGAAGATTGGGAAAGTCGGTGAAGGTATAAAACTTGGATATACAGAACTAGTGATGAGAGATGAGGTTTGAACCAGGACAAAAAACTGAGGCCAAAACTATCCTTTGTTGTAATGGGCAACACAATCAATCTTAGCAGCAGCAGCAGCAGCAGCAGCAGCAGCAGCAGCAGCAGCAGCAGCATACAATAGTATATACATGTAGAAGACCATGAGAATTGAAGGGTGATGAGACTCTAGCAACAGAGGTCAGAGTGAGAAATCTGAGAAAGGGTCCTCAGCAAGGAAGGGAAAGAGAAGTGGAGATCATAGATTTGGGTGCGGCATTAAGGGACAGAAAACAGAAGCCAAAGAGCTTCCTGCCCATTGACTCCATAAAGCTGACCCATCAGGTATGCTGTAGTTACTTAAAAACAATCAACCACAAAGAAAAGATACAGTTGATCTGAACTTACTTCTCCACCTTCCTGGCACTTTAGAGTTTATGAACCATCTTCAAACACTTTCTATTATTCTCCAGTCCCATGAAGACAGTAGGATGACAGTTGTTGGTCTCATTTAACCAAAGGAGAAATCAAAAATTCATCAAGTGTCTGTCACAGAGGCAGGACTAAAATCCAAGACTTTAGGCTCTTTCTGACATTATCTCTTAATGAAGTATGTTACTACAAAAGAGCTGTTCTGTGGCTAAAAGAGAAATAGTTTTTGTAACTGCCTACCTTTCAAAGTGTGTAAGAGAAATAGTAAGGTGAAGAGAGGCCAGTGAGCAGAGGAAAACACCTCCGTGCCACAGAACGCTCTATCATATGTAGTCCTACCATCCTAAGGAATGATGTCCACAGAGCGCTCTATCATATGTAGTCCTACCATCCTAAGGAATGATGATGTCACATGCTGGCTAAAGGCAAATTAGAGCTATGTAAAATATACCATGAGTACTTCTGGTTACCAAACAAGCCCAAAGTAATACATTGAGGGGACCCCAAACCATGAAGATTATGAAGCACTCATTCAATAACTGTGAGCATTTACTACGATCATACACTAGTCTAGCTCTGAAAATACGGCAGCAACAACAAAAAGTTTTACTGCCATCATGAAGTTTGTGTTCTTAGGAGAAAATCAATGTACTGTCAGTCAGTCAGTCACTGTGGCTGGATCTGAATGAGTCACAGGGAAAATACAGGAGAGACAGTCAAAGACAGGATGAACACGGGCTTTACAGACAAATGAGTGTACTAAATGCATGACATGGGAAGCCAGGACAAAGAATTTATCATGCATATTTATTTATTCATCCTATGTATAATAAGACTGCTTTGTTTTCATGAACACCATAAGAGGGAATCAGATTCCATGACAGATGGTTGTGAGCCACCATGTGGGTGCTGGAAATTGAACTCATGACCTCTGGAGGAGAGCAGCCAGTGTTAATTGCTGAGCCATCTCTCCAGCTCATTACTGTTTGGTTTCTTTTTGTTGTTGTTTTTGGGTTTTTTGTTTTGTTTTGTTTTTAAGATCTCTGGCTACTTCAAAATTTGTAAAATTTGTAAAATTTCAAAGTAGGTAGCAGGGAGTGAGACACAGAACAAGATGAGAAAACAGTGCAGGAATTACTGTAACTGCCAAGGAGATGATGTCCTAGACCAAGTACAGGTGATATTCAGTCAAACTCCATGTGAATTCTGAAGGAGCTGTTTTCATACAAGATGTGGGATACAAGATGTTAAGTCTCAGGTAAATGTCTACCCTGAGCCACAGAAAGCTGAAGACTGGGAAGTGAGGTTTGAGGTATGACCAGAAGATAGATAGATAGATAGATAGATAGATAGATAGATAGATAGATACAATGACTTCCATTTTTATTTTTATTATTTTGTATGTTTGGGGACATGTTTGTGTGCATGGGTATGGGCAGATATGTATATGTCATGTGTGTGGAGACTGGGGGTTGCAGATGTTGTTTTGATTGCTCTGCATCTTATAGACTGAGGTAGGGTCTCTAATTTGAACTTTGTTCACCCACTTGGCTAGTTAGCTATCTCGCTTTGGAGATCGGCCTTAGAGTGCTGAGAATACAGGCTTGTGACCATGCCTGAGAGGTTTTTATGTGGGAGCTAAGGATCTGAACTCCAGCCCTCACACTTGGATGACAAATGCTTTATCTACTAAGCCATCTCCCACTTCCAGATTTAATTTTTAAGAAGGCCCACTGGATAGCCAACTGAGCTGGCAGCTGCATTTCAGTCTTAGGTTCAGTATTGAAATCAGAGCTGAGGCATAATTTGGATATGACAAATGTTTCGATGTTGTTTAAATCCATGACATAAAGCTTGTTTTAAAACTGATTAAAGATCAAAGAGGTTGAGAGCATTTTTCAAAATAAAACTTCACATGGGTTATCATGGCGCTTCTAAGCTGGTTTTGGCAGACCATATTATTAAAAAGCAGCCTAATGTTAGTGTCTAATAATGGCATCTCAGACAGTGCCCACATATCTGAATCCCTCAACTCTCAGAACATATATTACTTTACAAAGGGGAACTGAAATATGTTGATAGAATTCAGGGTGCTAGTGAAGAAAAAGATTAGTCTACTTATCTGAGTTGACTCTGTAGTATCACTAGACCTTTTAAAATGAGGAGAAAGGCAAAAAAATAAAAGGCCAGTCAGACACCAAGAGGCTCAGTCCGCTCTTGCTGGCTCTGAGATTGCAGAAAAGAGACTGAGACAACCTGTGAAGGCTGACTGACTGGAGGAGAGGCTGAGAACACCAAAAACAGGATTCACTAAGGAGAGCGTGGACTAAAGACCATGGACACCTTGATTAGCTGCCTCAACCTGTGTTAGGCATGACCAACTAAACCCTGACAACAAATGTATTGGTTCAGCAGGCCCAGGTGCTTAGCAGGCAAGCTTCGTCACCTGCCTCTGATTCCCAAAACCCAAGTAAAAGTGGATGGAGAGAACCATCTCCACTAAGTAGCTCTCTGACCTCCACACGCCTGACTTGGCATGTGCACCCTCCCCTACAAATCAATTATTAAGAAAATAAATATGTGGTAATTTGTTATACACTAACAACACCAACGGGAAACTAATATAGTTGCTATAGCAACCACTAAATCTTTTTTAGAGATTAGAATTTAGATTTTTTTAAAATGAGAAATGTCTAATAACCACTCATGATTTAATTATCTTTGCCATAACCTATAACCCTTCATTCCTCATTTAGATCTCTTCTTAACCCAGGAATCAACTTGATGAGTCTTTTACTATTTATTGCAACCTTCAGTGTTACATTCAATATGTGTGCATGTCAACTTCCAAATTAGACATAATATTAACATATATTCCAAAAAAGAAACTAGTAAAAAGAATTACATGCAAGGTGAAAGGGTAGCTAGTGTTTTTGCTATGATTTTTTATCAGAATCATACAGATTGGACGTGCAAACACACCCTGGAAGGTGTTACCCCATGGGCTGCTGTCAGAATCTTTTTGTGAATGACAAACAGCACCCTTGAGACACATTTCTTCAGACCCAGGCAGTCAGCAGTGCTTGTCAACCATGCTCGTCAGCACTCCACAACTTTCTGTTCACATCTGCAACACAGGATTTGTTGCTTTGTCTCTGACGGTCCTCCCACAGAAAGGACAGTATGTAGTCCACCTCCTCAGACTCTCGAGTGGGGCCTGGCACACAGCCAACTTTCAAAGCTGTTCTGTAGACTGGTCAATGGGACTCAGCCTATGGGGAAGAGCTTGACTGACAATAGAGCCTGTGTGAGCAGAGAGCCTTTACAAACACACTCTGCTCTTCAATGGAGACATCTTTGACATCTAACCAAACTTCCAGAGAAGAAATATATAAATATGGAAGGAACCAAACCCACAACAAGAACTTTACCAGATGGAAGTGTCTATTCACAATGCAAGGAAATTCTCTAAACAAAATGGATAAAAACTGTCTAATCAAGACAGCATAGCTTCCTTTAACATAGAAATAAGGCAGTTCCTTAAAACGATTTTAAGCTAGTATTTTTATTCACTGAGAATGTCATGCATGAAATGTCCTATGACAACTAACAGCAGTCTTTCTTAGAGAAGCCTGTGCTAACTCTGATCAGCTTAAGGCTTGCTCTGGAGGCAGTTCTCTCACATCCAGACAGGTCTTAAAAGTCCTTTAATCAAGACACAAGAACTAAGAAAAGAACAGCATCATTTTTACCTGCCCCCAATAAACTACCAAAACTATCCAGACTCTACTGACACCTTCCAGACTGTTTGAGAGCTCATCCCCCCTCACCACACCCCTGCACACCCCATCTCTTGGGACTATGTGAAGGGCAGACACCAAGAGCTCTGCTTCACTTCATGTGCAGTATGATGAGGTTCTATGTGTGCTTTCCTAACTAATCCATACAAAACTCCTAACAAAGGAACCCTGTTGTACAGTGAAGAAGCTCAGTACTGTGAGGTGGATTGTCTGAGGCCTCACAACTAGTGGTGGGATTTCATAAACACAGATCTGTATGCTGAGACCTCAAGAGAAAGCTAAACAGCCTCCACATTTGAATGTATCAGTTACAGCTGGATATTCATTGTTTACAATTTGTTTCTTACTTTTGTCAAATTTAGAAAGTCAGCATGATTTCCCAATAATGAGTTAGGTACAGAACAGACTAAATTTTAAATATTTAAAAATGTTGTCATTTCACAGAAAAGTCATACCCAATAAATCCACATAACCCCGTTATTTAATTAGACTGATTTTAAGGGGGACACTACATTTCTTAACAGCAAATATAACTTAGCCTAATGAATAACTTTTTATCTTTAATATACATGTCACAGGCAGGACAGAAAAATAAGTTTGTAATTTTATTGACACTCTAGCAGACTCTGTCTACTATACTGACAAAACGATCAAAGTAGGAAGAAGGGCTTCTCGATGACTCATGAAACTAAGCACCTTTGCCTGAAGGACAGAAACCAAAGAATGTAGCCATTAATTATATCAAACAGTTCAGTTAATTGTCATGATTTTTGACAGTAAGGCTTCATCCTACAATCTGCAGGCTAAGCACTTTTTAATATTTTTTAAGATTTACTTATTTTATTTTATATATTTGAGTACACTGTAGCTGTACAGATGGTTGTGAGCCATCATGTGGTTGCTGGGAATTAAACTCAGGACCTCCGCTTGTTCAGGCTCCACTTGCTCTGGTTCATAGATTGATTTATTACTATATGTAAGTACATTGTAGTTGTCTTTAGACACACCAGAAGAGGGTGTCAGATCTCATTAAGAATGGTTGTAAGCCACCATGTGGTTGCTGGAATTTGAACTCGGGACCTTCATAATAGCAGTTAGTGCTCTTACCCACTGAGCCATCTCACCAGCCCTAAGCACTTTTAAAACAGAGAATTCTGTGGCATTTACAACAGTTGCTTACAACAAAGTACTGTCACACCTAATAAACCGGGATGCCAGAGTTTTAATATACAATGAAAAATACTAAGTAGACATAAATACTGAAATAGGCTAAGCCATCACTTACAGCTATGTTTTGGATCTTAAAAGTACTAAAAGTCCATGTGTAAGAGGCTTAGTGCTAAGCCCTTAGTGCTACTAGGGGCAATAGAGCCTTAAAGAAGTGGGATCTCACAGAAGCTGTGCCATGGGGGTTCCCTAAAAAGGATATTAGAATTCCAGTCCCTTCTTTCCTTCATTCCTGGCTCCATGAGGCAGGTAGCTCCTCTGCCACACACTTCTACCATAATCACTGTGTACCACAGGGCCAACAGGGACAGTTAGCCATGAATTAAAATCTCTAAAATGGAACTAAAATAAACCTTTGCTTTGTTACAGGAACAAAAACCATACTTCCCCTGAGAGTTACACAGATAATAACATTTTAAGCTCACATCTACTTTCCTCAAAAATTACTTATTTATTATTTCTTCTCCATCATCCACATCTAACACAGTGGGTTTCAAGCTCCGTATGTCGTAAGACATATATTTACAATACACATGCACGCATGCACGAACACAAATGTCACTCGATAACATTTATCCCTTTTACAGATAATCCTCTCTAGCACTGTCTCTTCTGTTTTTCTAATGCAGTCTGCAACGAGTACACTGTGAAGTTTAGAAGCCCACAGTCTACCAGTCTACCAGAGCCACCTCTCGCACATTCTCTACTCACTCATCCTCCATGCTGTCAGGCATCTCATGCTCATATACTCTCCTTCAAACATTCAAGACTCCCCTTGCCTTATGTGAAAAATTAAAAATGTTTCCTTCTATGAATGTGCAATGGCACATTCGATAAGTTCAATAAATACTTATACAGAAGCTACTAGACCTTGGAGTGTACTGGCATATGGGTCAGACATGACTCCTGGTAGCATGAAGTTTACAATTCAGGCAAGCAATGATGACATAAATATACTCCTCTGTGAGTTTTTACCACCCCCTCCTCAACCTTTACTTTCCTGCTGTCACCATTCTGATGTGTTCACAGACCCCAGAGCCAGCTACACTGTCTCCTAGAGTGACTGTCACCATACTCTTTCTATGTGGGATGTGCTCTTTCTCATCACTTCACAAAATCCTCGTGAGCTTTCAAGATCAGCCTAAGTGTGTCCTCTACAGGGCCACTGGTTGCTTCCTTGATAGCTTGGTTATTCCTCCTGTCTCTCCTACAGCTCTCATCACAATGTACATATATTGTGATAACTTTTAAGATGGCAGTCTTCTATAGACCATGGTTGCTCTGTATCCATAGCTCACCGTTTGCAGAATCAAAGAATATATGCAATAATTTTATGTTAGTCCATAACTCCATTACACTGACTTCTAACTGGTATTTTGAAAACTGGATACTTTTTTCTTTTATTAGATATTTTCTTTATTTACATTTCAAATGATATCTCCTTTCCCAGTTTCCCTTCGGGGGTCGGGGGAACCCTATTCCCTGTCCCCTCCCCCTGCTCACCAACCCACCCTCTCCCACTTCCTGGCCCTGGCATTCCCCTACACTGGGGCATAGAACCTTCACAGGGCCAAGGGCCTCTCCTCCCACTGATAACCGATTAGGCCATCTTCTGCTATACATATGCCGCTAGAGTCATGAGTCCCCCCATGTGTACTCTTTGGTTGGTGGTTTAGTCCCTGGGAGCTCTGAGGGTACTAGTTGTTCGTCCCAAGGGGCTGCAAACCCTTCAGCTCCTTGGGTCCTTTCTCTAGCTCCTCTCACTGGGGACCCTGTACTCAGTTCAATGGATGGCTGTGAGCCTCTACTTCTATCTTAGTTGGGCATTGGCATAGTATTTTTCTTTTAAAAGTCTGATACAAACCCATTTTTCTGCATTAGGAGTTTGCTCAGCAGCAGGTTCTGACTTGGGATATTTGTCTTGGAACTGATCGAGTGAATATTCTTTATTTCAGTAATTACCAAGACAAGGCATTTCAAACTCAGTGTCTATGATGTATTTCAAGATTAGTGTCTATGATGTAACACAATACACATAGGCCACACAATTACCCTGTGAGTAACTGATTTTGATTTGGGAGCTAAGCTGTCAGATGCCACTAACTTGCTATCATGTCCACCCCTGCTCAAAGTTTCACCTCTCCCTTTCAAATTTTAAAATAGTTTTACAGAGTGGTTAAGGTTGTCACTGAGAAGTGACAGTAACACAGAACACACTCACTGCCTGGGGAGGGTTTCTCTGAGGTTCCTGTCTACTATATCCAGAAAGAGTCACATGTCCAAATTTCTACTCAGAGGTCAATTTGTGCTGAGAGCCTCTCACCATTGAATGTTGTTATTAATTGCTCTGGTCTAACCCTGGTCCAAGTCTGCAGCACTAGTGAGACTAGCACTAGCAAATGAGCCCTCTTGCAGTCTCAAGTTCTTCCTATGCAAACGTTAACAGAACCACAGACAAGGGGAACAGCAAGTGTGAATAACAGCTGTGCACACAGGCAGGACCTGGTGCCAAGCACATGCTGATCAACACTGAGAAGTACTGCTCTTCTCTTCACCCTTTCTCCAGTGCCCTTGGACTGCACAGCAAGATCCATCGAGGAACATGAATCTAGCCTTTTTCTGTTCAAATTCCTCCAATTCCCCAAACCAGACCATGAGTACCTGATGAGAGGGAATACCTTAGGCCCGGCTCCAGGCATTCTAAATGAGAGACTGTGGGAGTAAGCCTCCTGTGTGACACTGATGCCCTAGGAACAAAGTCCAATAGTCTGTTTCTCACACTGTCCTCTCAGGCCTCCTCCAAGGAGACTTTGTCTTGTACTTACTTTCCCAATTTCCCAACTTCCAGATTTGACCCACAGGTCCCATCTTTCCTCTTCTACGACATTTCTCCTCAGTTTAAATTCTACTCTTCTCTTAAATCTTCCCCCGATGACCCTGGCTTTGGGGAGTCTTTTCTTCTCTAAATCAAATTATTCTGAATGCTAAGTTAGGTGCTAATCTGCACTGATCACTAGCAAGCTGAACCTGGCACACAGAGGGTGCTTATTAACTGAACACCAATCACATTAAAACCAACCTGAGGATCACATAAAAATACAGATGCTTGTTCCATATTGCAGAAAAATCAGATCTCTGTAAAAGACCCGTGGCAATGACGATTTTAAAGCAATGTCCAACACCTTTCTTATATACGGGAAGACTAAGTGTTTGCTTCTCCCATGACACCAATCAGCTGGGGCAAATTCCAACCATTCACTTGCTCCATCCATTCCAAATATATTCTTGTGACACCCTCAAATTTTGTAAGCACCATTTACGTCCCTCGTGATTATATAACTTTCCATGTTTATAGTCTCTAATAGGAAACAAAGCCTTAAAAGAACCATCCTATTAAAAATACTATTTCCCTGAATATATTTACTTTGTCAAAGAACTTTCTGGACGTAGTAGATGGCCCCCAAACGTTTTGTTTCTCCTGGAAATTGGTTTTCTACTAGCTTAGCTGCTTTTTATAGTCTCTTTGTTCTCCAAACTATATGTATGGGAACTCTTAAGAAAGGCGGCAGTAAGAAACCCTTTTCTCTCAGGCTACCTTTCATTTTTCAAATGAGAAACATATCTGAAGTTGGCCTGTCTTCCGTGGAACGCTGTCGGCGCTGTCCAGACGGTGTTCAGCAACCCAGACACTGCGTTGTGACTCCTAATCTGAAGCCTACTTTTATATCCTGCTTTGAATCCCCTGCAAATGAGTATTTCTTCCACTGAGGTGTCTGCGGCTCCCTTCCACAGGCGGAGCTCGTTAACATGGAACAGCCTGCTAGCCCGTCTCCTTCCTAGCTTCCCGAAACGAGCTCACAAACCAGCTCCCGGGAACCTGACGGCAGTGTCCGCGACGCTTTTCTTACGTAAGGGAGAAGCGCGCAGTCTCCTCCAGTCCTTCCTGCAGCCCCCGCCACATCCACCCCGCCCCCAATTCGGCCACGTCCTCCTCGGCTGCCCCCCGCGAGCCTCCAGGGGGCGCCCCCGACAGCGGGGCTGACCCCGGGCGGAGGGACGCACCGCGGCCCCGACTCCTGGCCTCCGCGCGCACAGGGCCCCACACTCACCCTCGCGAGGCCGTGCGGCAAGGCACCGCCCCTTCCGCCCATTCTTCCCGCCCTGCTCGCTCCTTCCGCCGCCGGCGGCACGCAGGGCGTAAGGACGCCCCGCGCAGGCGCAGTCTCTGAGGGAAGGCTGGCTCGCCGTGGGCGCATGCGCGGATGGCGGGATCCGCTTGGGCGGGAAGTGGGTGGTGCAGGCTGTTCTGGGCTCAACTTTTCCTCTCCGGAACGCTTCCTGGCCTCGGCTGTCCCCGCCCTGCCCGACTCTCAACGGCCGCGGTGCCCAAGCCCACTCCTTCCGGGCCTGGAAGATTGAGATGGGTCACTGATGACGACGTAGACAAACTTTGCCAAAGCACGTTGCCACCTGTTGGAATAACCGCTTCCCCAACCCCCGACCCCCAGTCGAAATACAAGTCTGAACAATGGCAGTTTTGAGTGGCTCAAGGGCCCACGGTTTTCCTCTTTAGAACTGATGTACTCGTAGTAAGATTTCGTAACATGCCCCACATTCAGAGGACTGTGCTCAGCAATGCCCGGGAGGTTCGCCTGGCCCGGGCAGGCTCTCCCTTGAAAGGACCTGACCTACTTCTACCTTGCACTGGGGCTGAATGGTAATTAATTCTGTTTTTTATTTGTGTTTTTGAGACGAGGTCTCTCTGGCCTTCCTGGAACTCCCTAAGTAAACCAGGCTAGTTTACGTACTACCTGGCTCTGCCTCCCAAATGCTGGGATTAAAGGTGGGCCCCACCGCACCACACTGTAGCTAATTAAAAAAAAAAAATTTACATACGACTAGTATACAACCGGCGACTAGGTGACTAGATCCGTACAGGATTTTTAGGAGAAAGTTTCTGTAATATTTTAATCAAAGTAACAGCCGTGCTGATCCTGCACAATACTTTTGTTTTTTGATAAAGGTTGTTTTATGAAGGAGAATCCCTAGCCTTTGCTTGCTGTTTATTCTGCAAACTCTTAGATGCTTTCATTATGATTTTTAAAAATAGAGTATTTCCAACTGTTTTTTTGTTTGTTTGGTTGGTTTTGGGATTTTGGATTTTTGTTTGTTTTGTTTTGTTTTTCCAGACAGGGTTTCTCTTTGTAGCCCTGGCTGTCCTGGAACTCACTCTGTAGACCAGGCTGGCCTCAAACTCAGAAATCCGCCTGCCTCTGCCTCCCAAGTGCTGGGATTAAAGGCGTACACCACCACTGCCCAGCCCAGCTGTGTTATCACTCCTTTGGGAAGTGTTCGTGATGCTTCATGTGAAGCAGAAGTGCTCCTGTGGTAGGGGAGTGGGGCGCATGACCGACAGGACTTGGGGACAGACACACAGGACTATAACCTGCTTGAGGTTGTGAGAGTTCCACCTATGTGCACCTCTCCAAGTGCTTAGTCTCAATCTCATTGTTAAGAGCCATGCAGAAAAGTTCAAAAGGGATTTTATTTGGTCTTCATAATTGTTAGTTCAAAAAATAACAACTGAAAACGTGATATTTAAGGCAACTGAGCAATCTTAGGTAGCAGTAAAGATTTTCAGATTTTAACGTGAAAACATGTTCATCACTGACCTGAGTTTCTCAGGAATGATCTTCTTGGCTCATTTTGTTCTTAGTCCATGTGCACTCAAGTAAGTCTGAAGTCATGAGACCTACAAATTTCAGGTAATCCAGAAGGAAAGTATGTAGAGACAGAAAAAGGTGGGATATTATGTTAAAAACAGGTAGTTTAAACTGCAGCTGTAAGTGCTTCTTTAACTCATCCACTATAAGTTTGAAATGTTTAAAAACAAAGTTGTTGGGGCTGGAGCTATGACTCAGAGAATAACATATTAACATACGAACATATGAACATGTTGGCTGCTCTTCACGGGAGCCAGATTGGGTTCCCAGTACCCACAGAGTGCTTCACAACCATCTTTAACTCCACTTCCAAGGCAATCATTGCCTTCCTCTAGCCTCTGAGAACACCAGGCACACATGCAGAGAACATTCATACTTGCAGACACATAAAATATTTTTGAAAGTTAAAAATCAGTGAAACTTTGTACCTAGTAATTACTTAAACATCCACATATAAGTAATACAATGATGTTTTCTTACAATCTGACCTCAACAAATGCTGCACCATGTCTAAGAGCTCTGGGAAGGGTTTGGAAATGACCTTGGTATTACAAGTATCGTATTTAACTCCATCTACTAAGGCCTGGGAATTCACCAAGCAAAGTAATGCATATAATCTTTTGGTTACTTCTCAATGCTGTGTCCCGTGGTATAAAACTTGGGAGTCTTTGTAGTCTGTCAGCTACAACTTTTTAAATATTCATTTCACCTAACTTGAGTAGCTGCCTGATACCATACAGGTTCCTGGAACTCCTGAGGATAGTGCGGTCACTCCCATTATAGCATAGCATCATATTTGTTTTTTGTTGTTGTAGGTTTCTTGTTTGCTTTGGTTTTGGTTTGTTTTTGGTTTTTTTTGTGGGTTTTTTTTTTTTTTTGGTTTTGTTTTTTTTGTTGTTGTTGTTTTTTGGTTTTTTTTTTGGTTTTTCAAGACAGGATTTCTCTGTATAGCCCTGGCTATTGTGGAACTCACTCTATAGACCAGGCTGGCCTCAAACTCAGAAATCCTCATATTTGTATATAACCTATTTCCATCTTTAATGTGTTTAAAGAAGAGGGAACCAGAGCAGGTGCTATAAGCCACAGAGAATTGGGAATCAGATCAGCTAGGCAACGGAGGGTCAGAATATATATATATACTAATTAGATATGCCTTTGTTTCCTTCAAGTGAATTATCACGTGGGAATGTCTTAATGTATGAACACAGTAACTGCGGTTGTCCTATTTGTTTTCTATTACTGCTGTAAAAATTGGTACAAACATCATTTAAAAGAACAGAAATTTACTGTTTTCTGTAGGTCAGGGTGCAACTAACCCCCCTGTGCTGAAGTCAGTGGACTTCATTCCTTTCTAGAATCTTAGAGACGAGTGTTAATTTGTTCTTTCTTGCTTCTAGATGCCACTAAGGCGCCTTGGCCTGTAGGCCCTTTCCTCTACTTTCAAAGCCAGTAGCATCAGTAAAAGGCTCTTTAGTTTTCAGGATTCACCAAAATTAGGCCCACTTAGAATAATCTCTCCATTGGAAGGTCCTTAGTCACATCTCCCAAGGCCCTTTGCATTTTATGAGGACATATATTCCCAGGCTTTGGTGATGGGAATGTGAACATCTTTGTTAGTGGGAGCTTTCCCCCTCCCACACTCCACCTCTGGCTCCCAAAGATTCATAACGTTGTCATGCAAAATCCATTTAGTCCTTGTTCCCGGAAGAACCCAGAAAGTTTCAAAGCATTACAACATCTCACCTAAGTCTCAAAAGATTAAATCATGTAAAAATTTCTAAATTAGATACAGGTGAGACTCTGGGTTTCTGTCAGGGGCAAAATTATTTCTCATCTGGACCTAAGTGACTAGAAAATAAATTCTCTGCACCCAAAGTACAAAAATAGTCATTGGAACAAGAGATAGAATTGTAAGATGGTTAAAACTATCCCCTATAAAAAAGAGAATCTAGAGGGGGAAGCAACAGTCTCAAACAGTTTCAAAATCCACCCCAGCAGTTGTCTACTCAAAGTCAGGGCTCCACCTCTCCTGGGTTCAAATGAGAGTACGATGGCCTTAAGGGTCATTACTCTACCTCCGACAACCATTACTGTGTTCTTTAGATTGACTGTTTTCCTACATATCTGTATATTTGTCTTAACCACTTCATTCCTCCATTAGCCCAAGTCAAACAGTTAGTTACCATTATTTACCTTTAAGTAAACATTTGATCAGTACTTTTGAAGTGCAGCATTTTAAGAAACTGCATTGTAAACCACTTCATGGGAAGTGCAAATATGCCATCTAGTTTCTGTGGATGGAAAAGTGTGCAGTCTCCCTTTTACATTCAGGTCACATATTATCTGCAGCTAATTTATCCTAAAATCATTCATTTCTTTGGGGCCCAAAGGCATTTTTTATGCTCATTTAAACGGAACAGGTAAAGTTGTACCTCCAAGGTCATCCTTGTGAAACCCTTAAGGTTGCTGGAAGCCCAGTTCTGCCTCCCAGCAGGTGGCAGCAGACGAGTGCTCAGCACAGGGCAGTGACTTCACCCTGGTCCCTGTCTGGGTTAACATGTTGGGTGTGGCCAGCTGACCTTTCTTAGGGAGAAGAGCAGAAAGCTGCCCACCTGGGAGGTGTATCAGCCTGTCGCCTGGTTGGGAAGACACACTTAAATTACATAGCTGAATTTTATTCTGGAGTTAATATTCTTTCTCATCTTTTTCTTTCAACTTTGTTACAGCATTTTGTGTGGAACTTTCACATCTATATTAATGAGTGATGTTGGCCTGTGACTTTTTTTTCTGATGTCTGTCAGTTTTTCTAAGACTAATGTCATTGTGCTTGCTGTCTAAGCTTATAAGATTGACATGTGTTACTACGTATATTTCCACGGTACTGCTGTACATGAGTACACTGTCCATAACCATCAGTATATTAATATCCATCAGCATTATCTAGGAAAACCTGCATTGTAGCTGAAGTATTCTTATAGACAAATATGTATTTTAAGGCTTTATTTATTTATTTATTTAAAAGGTAGAGGGAAATTTAAAGCATCTGAGATGGGACCAGCAAACTGTGGAGCAAGGGACAAGCTATTGTCTAGTCTATTTTGTGCACTGGAAAATCCAGGAGAAATTCCTAGAAGAATAAGGGTAAAGAGAGAAATTAATCTTATCTGGAGGAACTGATCACTTCTCTACAGGTATAAGACAAGAAGCTTCGGTGGATCTAGTGCCAGGGCATGATGGCAGTGCCTGGGCCATATTTGGTTGTCACAATCAGAGGCAGTGCTATTAACAGAGTGGTGGGGCCAGGGAAGCAGCTAAGCATCCTGCCACGCACACATACATGTCTCTCCGCTTCGCTGACCTCAATATTAGTGGTCCTAAGGTTGAAAATTACTAGTTGAAACTGTAAAAGAAGAATAGTACAGATTAATTTAGAACAATAAAATCAGATAACAATAAATGAATACATTTAAAACTGACTGAAGAGGAAATAGAAATTTTAAATTAATAACTTAAAAATAATTTACAAAAACCCTCTAGACTCAGATGGTTTCACTGATGAAATATGTAAACATTTGAAGATCATGTGATGTCAGTCATACATAAACTTGGAAACTGAGGGAGTAATGGCAGCATAATCTTAAAAAACCTGAGATGTGAGGAAGTCATCAGCAAGTACCATGTAGAGATGCAGATGTAGAATTCCTATACAAAATACAGAAGATTCTCACAGCAAAATAAGAAAAAAATACAACCTCCAAATGGGGTTTATTCCAGAATGTAACTTTCACCCATCATAAATAAATCAAACGCCTGATGGCCTGTAATTCAAGCTTCTTGGGAGGCTAAGGTCGGATCACAAACTCAAAGCCTGCCTAGGCCGTTTGAAGGCCAGTCAGGTGCTTAGTGAGAGAGACAGAAAGGCAGACACCCCAGCAACAATGAATCCAATCTGTATTTTAACCCATCATGAAAACAACTGTAGAACTGGGAGGGTGGGGAGCTTTATTACATGCTGCTGTTTGTGAATGACTCGGGGCCCCCAGCATGCTTATTGATCAGTCTGTTCTAGGACTGAATGAAATGAGGCTGTCTCCTCACACAACTGCTGTTGAGCTTTCTTCTAGGCTCTCACAAGTCTTCCAGAGACAAAAATTAAAAAAGAAGCTGTTAAAGTATTCACAGCTCAGTGCAGACAAATATGTCTTCAGAGATATTTGTCCCTGTACGCTGTATGTACAGTCTCATAATTCTGCTGGAATGAATGCTAGGTCATAGGTATAAACTGTGTATAAAAGTATTTCAACATGCTAGCACGCAGCGATTTTAATTTGGAAAATTTAAACAGCAGCAAAAATGCTTTTAATGAAAGAAAGGAGCTGTATTCTGAAACTACAAAAGTGCTTAGATGAAAACATTTAAATAAACATAGTGATGAGTACATTCCAGATTGCTGGCGTCAGAAGTTCAGACTGACACCCAGGTGTGTTCTCCTCTGCCAGAGGATGCACATGGGAAATGAGGGTGGGTTTAGTACCAGCTAAACAATTGCACTAACCTGCTTCTGCCCTGAGCCAGGAGTAGTCTGGAAACATCCCAAGCTGTCTGCTTTCCCTCTAAATGTTGTATCAGAAGTAGAATTACATCATATTTAAAAGTCACAAAATTCTTCTTTCTTGCTTCCCTTCCTCCTTATGGCTTTAGTTGACAAAGCAGAAAATCTGTTTGCTTTGATGAATTTAATAAGTAGACAAAATATAAATTACATACACCTGATGGTGTAACAGAAATTCTTTGTACAATTCTGACTCTGGGGAAACTACCATTTGCAAACTAAGCTTCTGGTTGACAAGATGACTCATTCTGTTTTATAGACAGGCAAGGTTTCAAGGAGGAAGCCCCTAGGATTTCCTGTGCCAACTAAATCCTTCTCATCCCATTATTCCAACAAAATACTTGAAATTCGTTATTAAGAAAAAATTGCAACATCCAACTTTTGTGCTAACTGTATCTCTTCCAAAGATTTATGAAGGTACAAGCTTTGGTTTAATAGATTTTTAAGAAATTTTGGACTATAAATAATTGTTAATGTTAAAAAATACTTTTTGAACGTGACTCATGAAAAGGTTTGAAGATTTTCCTCTCTGTTTTTTTTTTTGACTGTCAATCATGCTTTATTTAGCAAGATTACTTTTCAAACTTCACTTTAAAAATTGTGTGTGTGTGTATGTGTGTGTGTGTGTGTGTGTGTGTGTGTGTGTGTGTGTAGAGCCTTCAGAAGAGGGTGCAGATCCATGGAAGTAGATTTGAGACAGTTGTGAGGTACTACATGGGTACTGAGAATTGAACCTAGATCCTCTGGAAGAGCAGCCAGCACTCCTAATCATGCTTCAGCCATCTCTTCAGCCCTAAAACTTACTTGCAAATAGTGTTCTGAGCAGCTCCCCACATTTCCTTCCCTTTAAGGATGTTCTTTCCATTTTTATGTTCTGATAGTTCTGAGAACAGTTATGCTATTGCCTACGGTTTTCTACACTGTCTGGGGATGTCTTCTTTTCTGAAAGTCTCACTTCACATTGTGAGTCTCGCCAGGAAGGGAAGCCAGACATGACAGCTGGTTTACACCTCCCCAGCTGAGGACTGCTATAGGCTGCCCCCTGCACTCACTGAATCATACTACTGATTGTTCCTCCCAGGATCCCTATGAAGTAGATGCTACAGGAGTCCACATATTACATGCAGTGGCTTCTGTCCACGAGGAACAACATTGATCCCTTGGGTGTGGTGGCTAACAATCCCAGACTCATGCCGACTCCATTATCCCGTACTTGATGTTTGCTACACCACACTGGGCGGTGGGTTTACTGGAGTATAACAAAGCTATTTTGATCCCCTAATCATGCAACTTCAACCTGAGGTGTCATGGACTGTACTAGCACCTGATTGGCAAATTTTCCAATGTTACTCAAAATTCCCACATGATAGTATCAGTGAAATCATCCACATGCTGCTATTGATACTACAATAGGGCTTAAATATGTCAATAGAATGTAATTAAAGATTTTTAAAATATAATTTAAAAAAGAGAATCCAGAAAAGACTGTAGGCTAAGGCAACTTCTTTAAATGTAAGAAATGAAAAGATTACAACTATAAAAGGGGTAAGAGGAGTTAAAGATACAGAGGTAAGGCATGAACTTCTATATTCAGAAGGTATGTGGGACAGAGGTCGAAGAGTCTCTGCAGGAAGGAAAACAGTGAAGGAAGTGAATTAAATGACAGCAGGTGACTTTAAAAACAAAGTGAGGCTGGCTGATAGAGATGTGGTGCCAGGCAGTAAGATTCCACACTGAGCAAGGGGGCAGTAGCCCATAACAGACATGGCCATTTCCTTTTCTTACCAGGAAAAGCATTATGTTTTTTCCTGAAAAATCAAAGATAGCACAGACCTTGGACAAATGAATAATGCCTTTTAGAGACTGCTGAAACCACTCCTTATGTATTTTGTTATTACAGTGTGGCAATATAACTTAATTATCATTTTTGGATCAGCAGAATCAACACTACCTGAAATTGTCAGGCATGCATATTCCTTGGTTCTACCCTAGACTTACTTAATCAGAAACTCAGGTTGGATGGTACATATATTCACCCCAAAGCTAAAAATACACTGGCTATTAAAAAAAGAAAAGTCAATGCTACTTTTTAGTGACATAAAAAATTGAAAATTATAGTCCAGCATTAAAGTAATAACAAGCAAGTGATAGAATGCATTTAAACATGATTCTGTGAGTCCTTTTGGACAGCGGAAAAGGTCTGTGACATAACAGTGGGGAATCTAAACATAAAATGCTTTTTCTGGCTGGGGGTGGGTGGGCTTTGTGAGTACAGAACTTCCTGTGCTAGCATGCAGGCCTGAGTTTGGAGCCCCAGAAGCAACTGAGAAGCCAGGCAAGGGCTGGAGAGACCACTCAGTAGTTAAGGTACTTGTTGCATTTGCAGAATGCCTAGGTTTAATTCCCAAAACCCATTTTGTGGTTTACAACCATAACTCCAGTTCCACAGGATCTGATGTCCTCTTCCGACCTCTGTGGGTACTACATAGACTCACGGGCACATGCATATATGCAGGCCAAACACCTACATGTAAAATACAATGAGTAAGTCTAATAGTTTTTAAAAGGCCAGGCTCAGCCACATACATCTATTATAACTCATGGGCTGAGGGCACAGAGATGGATAGATCCCTGGAGTTCTCTGAGCAGCCAGTGTAGCCATATATGCAAACGCTGTTGAGTGAAGAGATCCTGTCTCAAAAACAGAGGTGGAGTGTGATAGAACTTGCCACCAGCCTCTGGCCTTCAGAGTGTGTACCTTCACAGATGCACACTGGCATCACATCTGCATGCATGTGCATGTACACACCAAAGAAAAAGCTTGTGCTCACTTGTTGAAACATCTATAGAAAAAAATGTTAGGCTAACACGCCCAGGATCAGAGGTGAGGAGGACACATCTGTCCCAACACCAGGAGTAGCTGGGACCAGCAGGACCAGGCACACAAGAACTCCACCAGCCCAGTGGCTCAGATCTCTTCCAGTCTGTCTGGGCTGGTGCCCTGAGCAGACCTTGGGCACAAGCTATGCAGCCAGTCTCACAACACCCAGAGGGAGCTCTACTCTCAGGTGTTCTAACATACCCAGGATCAGAGGTGAGGAGGATACAACATCTGTCCCAACACCAGGAGTAACTGGGACCAGCAGGATCTAGGCACACAGGAACTCTGCCAGCCCAGTGGCTCAGGTTGCTTCCAGTCTGTCTGGGCCTTGGGTATAAACTCTGCAGTCATTCCCAAAACACCCAGAGGAAGTTCCACTCCCAGGTGCTCTAACAAGCCCAGGGTCACAGGATCCCAGAATCACAGGATCACAGAGACAACTTGACTCAATACTTCCTACTACTACCTAACATACCCAATACTACCTACGACTACCTAATATACCCAATACTGCCTACTACTACCTAATATACCCAATACTTCCTACTACTACCCAATACACCCAATACTACTATAAAGTGCTTATGCTTAAAGAATGAGAAAGGGGACAAAAATTGTATTTTTTTTTAATTATAAAGGATGTTAGCATTTTAACAATATTGCAGACTGGCTAAGTTATTCAAATCAGTCATTCCCATGGGGGGGGATGATTGGTGGGCTTATAAAAGAGTAGTAAGTAGCACATCACACAAACTCTTTAAAGCAGTAAGGACCCAGTGAAACCATAAAGAGTTCCAAACAAAGCCTGAAGGGAGAAGG
The DNA here is from genome assembly GCF_008632895.1 of Mastomys coucha. Lineage (NCBI taxonomy): Eukaryota > Metazoa > Chordata > Mammalia > Rodentia > Muridae > Mastomys > Mastomys coucha. The sequence continues at coordinate 217,854,541 of NW_022196905.1, forward strand.
GATGTAAGGACCCAGTGAAACCATAAAGAGTTCCAAACAAAGCCTGAAGGGAGAAGGGATGCCAGAGATGTTGGCACAGACAGTAATTGCCGTTATTCTAGGGACATTTGCTAAACCAGGTGAACTCTGGCATCAGTCCTTGTGGAGGGTGTACAACAGACATAGAGCCCAGGGCTGATCCAAGGTAAAGACCTAAAGGGAGACTTAACACAGAGCCAAGCTCATGAGGGTGATTTTCTCAGGATGAGGTTGAGCCGGGAGTGAACATGCCCTGCATCTATGCACACAATTGCCTCAGTTCCAGATACAACAGCACCAGGAGATAAAGAACAACTTGGAGAAACGGTTTCCTTGTGAATGTTTCAGGAGCTCGAATGCATGGGAAGCTAAGCTTGGCTGAGAAACCCTAAGTCCGAGGCTAGGTGTTTCAGAATTGGTGGAGTGTCTGCACCAGGCAGAAGACGAAGCTCTGCTTGGTGCCTTAGGGATTTATCAGAAATAATTTGCAAAGGGAAACCCCAAAACAGCTGATAGAAGTAAGCAAGGCACAGGGGAACAAGTTATGGTGAACAAGAGCTAGGAGAATAGCAAACAGCAAAATCTAACAAAAAACATTCAAATAAAACTAGCATGGCTTGAAGAACTAAACAAAACTTCTTGAAATGCAAAACAGCAATGAAAATACAAGTCTCAGATTTACCAACATACAAGAAATGACTGAAAGGAGAATTACAATGTGTGAAGATAGACAAGAGGAAATTATTCAGAACGCAGAGACACTAGCAGTGAATACAAAGGAGTTTATGTAGCGTGGAGCTGAGCATATACCTTACAGCTGTCTACTCAGAGTTCCAATCAAAGAGGAAAGAGAGCCCAGTGGTGGCAGCACACGCCTTTAATCCCAGCACTCAGAGGTAGGTGGATCTCTGTGAGTTCAAGGCCAGCCTGGTCTACAGAGTGAGTTTTAGGACAGCCAAGGCAAACAGACAAACAAACAAAAATCATATGTAGTGATGGGTTCCAATTTCAAATAAGGTAATACATTTTTAAAAGATCACATTAATAACCTGAGCTGTTACCCTGAAGAATAATTCAATATTTATCCAGTTCTTTGTACATTTCTGCTGACCTTGGGAAGAGGAGCTTTGGTGTCTGGTGTCTATTATTCAATGGCCTGTGATAAATATACCCCGCATCCTTTAGATCTAACACAAACGTCTTCAGGACTGGACCACTGACGGTTCCTTCTTTGATCTCAGGCATGATTTCAGCCTGTGGAATAAATGAGAAATGCCTGTTGACTTAATTAAAAGAACCCCATTGGCTGTACTAGCCTGCCTGCCTTCTGATGTCCAAGCAAGTGCATTGATAAAGGAATCAAAAGCTGCACGCTCAATTGTCCCAGGTTTTTCTCATCTATCTTGACAGCCTTTGAGATTATGAGTCAATTTCTCAAAAGCAGTTTATTGTCAGCCTTGAAATACTCAGTTTCCTACCTGGTACTTTCTCCCTAGGGATAACTGGTAAACTATCTCCAAAATATATCCCTCTTGTCCATTGACTCAAATAGCTGATTAGGAAGAAGCCAGCTGTCTCCTGTGGAATGCTGGCTGGCCTCTGAGATGGGGACCCTGGAGCTACTGCCTGAGGATAATTGTATTCCCTCAGTACAGACTCGGTTCCTGGTCCCTGGGATATGCCTCCAGTAGAAGACCTCCAGAAAAGACTCCTGCCAGGCCCAATCCCAGAGATTAGTGGGTATGGTCAGAAAGCCCAGGGCACAGCCTGTTCCTCAGTCTACAGACAAGTTACCTCTAAGGCTGGACTTTAGGAGAAGAGCAAGACATGATCAACGGCTGAGGGTTCACATGAAGGCGAGACATGGACAGCTGCTCCTTTATCTGGAGTTTTATCCCCAGAGAACAGCTTTGTGAAAGTGCTCTGTGCTCTCAAACTGTTGCCAACAGGGTCTATCTCTTCAGCATGGCTTCTGAGAGGAAAGTGGCAGCCGACACAAGCCTTAGCAGAAGACTGCTCGCTAGGATGAGAAGCAGTTGCTTCTGGTTTGGAAACCAGGGGTGGGGCAAAGCCTTTTTACTCCCCAGGATCCCCCCCCACACCCTCCGTCCCTTCTTCTCTCCCTTTCAGAAAGGCAGATTTACCCAGTGCTGCATCCCTTGCCTTCATGTCAGAGTGTAAACTTTGTCATTTCTGACTGTTGTTACTAGATTTTTTTAAGATTTATTTATTATAAAATTTATTTATACATACTTTTTGCCTGCATGTGTGTCTCTGTGAGGGTGCTCTGGAACTGGAGTAAGCTCCCATGTGGGTTGTGGGAATTGAACCCTTGTCCTCTGAAAGAGCAGCCAGTATTCTTAACCCCCGAGCCATCTCTCCAGCCCCAATTACTAGAATTTCATGTGAAAGCAAAACCACGGCATAAATCTTAACAAATTTGATGTCCACACTTCTTACCCCTTTCCATTCACCGGAGAAACCAATGACATGATGAGATGCAGGTATAATCACATTAAAATGAAACTGCAAACAAATCAGATAAAGAAAAGGAAATCCAGATGATGCTCTCACACATGAAGAAACACTTGTTGAAACCAGATGGACGCAGAATAGTGTAGGACTCTGTTTATCACCATCCTGAGGGAAGCAAAACGTTGCATGTGCTCTGATTTATTCACTTTTCTTTATGTGTGCATGTACAGGTATGTACATCTGTGCATGCATGGAGGCCAGAAGAGAGCATCCTGTCTCCTTCTCCATCACTGCCTTATTCCTCTGAGCCAGGGTCTGTTCCACTACCGGAGACTCTTGTTTTCTTTGTTAGGCTAGAAGGCAGCAAGTCCCAGCAATCCTCCAGTCTCCAGCCCCTTAATGAATCAGGCAATTCATTAAGGTCTGAAGGTGTAAAGTGTCTGTGGGATCCAGACTCGAATTCTCATGATCATGTAACAAGTGTTCTTAACTGCTGAGCCCTCTTCCCAACTGCCCCACATCACCACAGCAAGGAAAGTCCTGGGCCAGGCGGTGGTGGCGCACACCTTTAATCCCAGCACTTGGGAGGCAGAGGCAGGCAGATTCCTGAGTTCGAGGCCAGTCTGGTCTACAGAGTGAGCTCCAGGACAGCCAGGGATCTCAGGGAAACCCTCTCTCGAAAAACCAAAAAAAGAAAAAAAAAAAAAGAGAAAAATCCTAACATATATGCTGAGGCTATGTTGGAACCATGCATTTAGAGACAGCAGAGGTTTGCGACCATCTTTCCAATCAGGATGACTAACAATTGTGATCAGGACTTTCTCTTTTATCAGATATAGTATCAGAAAAGAAAGGACCCATGTGAGCGCAGTGTCTGCCTCAAGCTCTTCATCTTTTATATTGTTACAAAATCTCTGGTGGAAGATTACACATAGGATCATGCCTCCCTGTATGAAATTATGATGACTTATGACTGATTACATTCATCACAATTATTGTGAATAAAAATATTATGTTTAAAGGAACACTGGGGAAATTATGAAAAGTGAATTAAGCCAAGAACAAAAGGACAGATATTGCCTGATTCATTTTATATGAGGTGCTTAAGTGGTAAATTCATGGAGAGAGTGAAACAGAAGCCACCAGGGGCTGCGGAGACAGTCTGAAGAGTTAACAGGTCCACAGTGTCTTTTGGAATAATGTGAAAATTATAAACGTGAATGCTGGCAATGACAATATAAGCCTGAAGTATATTCTTAAGAGTGGGTAAAACAATATACTTTGCTATGCATATCTCAGTAAGGATTGTCTTTGTATTTTTAAAATTATAACACAACTGTACTTTCATATGGCCTAAATTGTTACTCCTGGGAGTACCAGAACACCAGGAGCTGCTCCGTGGAGGCCGGCTCTGGGCATTCTCAATCGAAATCATTATTTCTGCAGAATGGAGGGTGTGCGAGCAGATGGGGAAGGTGGGAGAAGAGGGATGACCGTGAAGTACCAGCTGAAGCTCCTGGAAGCTGGCTGTGGGCTCACATTGGAGACAGCTATTAGCACCCACATGTACTTCTGTGCACATGGCCTTACTGCACACCTGCCTGGAAAGCCAGTGACAATGGTAAGCCAAGGTTCCCAGTTCCCTCCTCACTGAGCAGAGTCCTATGATGGACATGGCTGGGCCATGGAGTGGAAGTACCTTTATTGCTGTTGGGGCAGTGCGTTCGTTCATATTGCACTTTATCTCTATGAGTCTGTTGATGTGAGAGTCAGGTGGCAGAGGTGCCTGGTTTAGGCCCTTGCTACTGAATGCAAACAGAGGGGGTTTCTGTGGACTTCACCTGAAGATGCCATTTCCTACTGGTCCATGAAAATGGGGTCTGTGGTTAAGTAATTGCTGCCACACAATTTTTCACTGCAGAACTTTCTGGAATCCGTTTTAAATTGGCAAAGGGGTTCAGAATCCTTTCTGTGAGTGTTCCTGAGGGGAGGTTCCTAGGGATCAAATCCAGGGCCTTGTAAGCACAATAAGCACAGAGACCTGAGTAGGGCATCAGATCCCCTGGAACTGCATTGTGTGTGGTTGCATTTGGTTGTGAGCCACCCTTTGGGTGCTGGGAACTGAAACCAGGTCCTCTGGAAGAGCAGTCAGTGCTCTTAACTTCTGAGCCATCTCTCCAGCCCCACACCTTGGCTTTACAAAATGACTCTCAGAATTACTTTAAAAAGGCTCATTTGAGAGACACTTGCAAGGAGTTTACACCATATAAGCAAATTGAAAGAAAAAATCACATGATCATCTCACTAGATGATGAGAAAGCTTTTGACAAAATCCAACCTCCCTTCATGTTAAGAGTCTTAGAGAGATCAGGAATACAAGATGGATACCTAAACATAATCAAAGCAATATACAGGAAGGCAATAGCCAGCATCAAACTAAATGGAAAGAAACTTAAATCAGTTCCACTAAAATCAGGAACAAGACAAGGCTACCCACTTTCTCTCTACCTATTCAATATAGTACTTGAATTTCTGGCCAGAGCAATAAGAGAACTAAAGGAGATTGCAGAGATACAAATTGGAAAGGAAGAAATCAACGTATCATTATATGTGGATGATATGAGAATACACATAAGCGACCCTAAAAATTCTACTAGATAACTCCTACAACTGATAAACAACTTCAGCAAAGTGGCTGGATACAAACAAAATTAACTCAAAGAAATCAGTAGCCCTCATTTATATAAATGATAAATGGGCTGAGAAAGAAATTAGGGAAACAACACCCTTTACAATAGCCACAAATAATATAAAATATCTTGATGTAACCCTAACCAGGTAAGTGAAAGACCTATATGACAAGTAGTTCAAGCCAATGAAGAAAACATTTGAGAAAGACATCAGAAGAGCATGGGGAAAGATCTCCCATGTTCATGTATCAGTAAGATTAACATAGTGAAATTGGCCATCTTACCAAAAGCAATTTAAAAATTCAATGAAATTTCCATAAAAATTCCAGCACAATTCTTTACAGACCTTGATGGATCAATTCTTAACTTCCAGAAAAACAACAACAACAAAAAAAAATCCCAGTATAACTAAAACAATCCTGAACAATAAAATAATGTCCAGGGGTATCACCATCCCTGATCTCAGTAGTAATAAAAACCAAAACAAAACTGCATGGTATTGATTTAGGAGCAGACAGGTTGATCACCCAAGTTGAATTGAAGACCCTGAAGTAAACCCACACATGTTTGGACACCTTTGACAAAGAAGGCAAAACCAGACAATGGAGAAAAGGAAAATATCCTCAACAAATGGTGCTGTCCTAACTAGTTATCTGCCTGTATAAGAGTGCAAATATATCTATATCTATCACCCTGCACAAAACTCAAGTCCAAGTGGATCAAAAATCTCATTGTAAAATATGATTCACTAAATCTAATAAAGCAGAAAGTCAGGAATAGCCTTGAGCTCATTGGCACAGGAGACAACTTCCTGAACCAATGGCTTGGGCTCTAAGATCAAGAATTGACAAATGGGACCTCATGAAACTGAAAAGCTTCTGTAAGGTAAAGGACACTGTCCATGGGACAAAATGGCAGCCTACGGATTGGGAAAGGATCTTCACCAACCCTACATCTGACAGAGGGCTAATATCCAAAATATATAAAGAACACAAGAAATTAGACATCAACAGTTTAAACAACTCAATTTTAAAACAAGTGGTACAGAGCTAAACAGAATTCTCAATAGAAGAATCTCTAATGGCCAAAAAGCACTTAAAGAAATGTTCAAAGTCCTTAGTCATCAGGGAAATGCAAATCAAAACAACTCTGAGATTCCACCTTACACCCATCAGAATTGCTAAGACCAAAAACTCAAGAAATAGCACATGCTGGTAAGGCTGTGGAACAAGGGGAAAACTCCTCCACTCCTGGTGGGAGTGTAAACTTGTACAACTACTCTAGATATCAATTTGACAGTTTCTCAGAAAGCTGGGAATAGTTCTACCTCAAGACCCAGTTATACCACTCCTGGGCATATGCCCAAAAGATGCCCCACTATACCACGGAACACTTGCTCAACTATGTCATAGCAACTTTGTTGCTTTTTTTTTGTAATTAGACAGGGAATTGCCAGGAGGAGGGGCAACCATTATGTAAAGTGAATAAACAAAAAAAAAAAGAAAGAAAGAAATAGAGACGGCATTTGCCAGCCCAATAGGAGATTAAAGACTTGGGTGGCAGATAGAAAACCAGAAGATAGGTAGACAGACAATAGACAGACAGACAGATAAAGATTAGGTTGAAGACAGATGATTGAGGGAAAAGGTTTAAAGCAATTAATGTGACGGTGGCCAGTTCTGCCATCCTCAGGCCAGTTGTCAAGAAGGAGGCGCATGGCCAGTGAGAAGTGATAGGCACAGGCTACTGCTCACAGAAGCAATACCCTCTTCTCTCGGAGAAACCTTCACTTTGTTTTTAAGGACTAAGTCAGATCTATGCTTTCATTCCTGTTACTTAGAATCAATCACTTGACAGGAGACTACACCATTCATGTCTGAATACCTGAGGACTCTACGTTAGCCAAACTGACAAATCAAAAGAGCCATCAAATGAGAGAGAGAGAGACAGACAGAGAGAGAGCGAGAGAGAGAGAGAGAGAGAG
>NW_022196905.1:217861816-217887999 GCF_008632895.1 Mastomys coucha
AGAGAGAGAGAGAGAGAGAGAGAGAGAGAGAGAGATCAGAAATTGGTGTGGTGTGGTATTCCTTATAATTCCAGAACTATAGAAGCTGAAGCAGAAGGATTGTGGGTTTGAAGTCGGCCTAAATTACCTAGTGAGATTGTCTGAGGCAGACAAGGGAATGAATTTTAAAAGGGATAAAGAACCGTATGGAGGAAATCCCATCACCAGGAAGTTTATTGCTGTTTTGTTAATTTCATTGTTTTCCCTGTGTCCATGCGTGCAGACATATGCATGTGTTCATATGTGCATGCTACAGTACACCTGTGAAGTCAGAGGATGACTTACAGGGGTCAGTTCCCCTCTTCCACTATGCCGGTCTTCAGGAATTAAAATCAGATTGTCAAGTTTAGTGGCAAGAACCTTTACTAAGCCATCTCACCAGCAGGTTGTATTTGAGGCAGGGTCTTATGTAGCTCAGGCTGTCCCCCTTCACTATGTTGAACTCAGTGATCTTGAACTCCTGACGTTCTTGCCCCAGTTTTGAAGTGCTGGGATTATAGGTGTGCACTTGTGCAGACACTATAGTCTTATTACAAACCAAACTGAAACGACAATACAGGAAACGGACATTTGAACTTGGCTCTGGAAACATTTTCTACTCAAGGGCTCAGCGGGTAGATCTTGGAGCCAGGGAGGAGAAAGGAGCGTTATACAGAGCTCATTGCTTAGCCCCACATGGACACTTGACAGAGCTAGGATACTGTAAATATTGCTATTCCCTCGGGACTCTTAGTATCCACTGTAAACATATCACTGCGACTTGGATTAATTAAGAGGATGTGGAGTAAATGCCATCAGCCTTGGCATCACATGTGCAGAAGCTCCAGTTTGAGGGCCAGCTGTGAACTTTGCATCTCCGTCTCACAGTGGGCCTGGCCAGGTCAGAGGGGCTGTGTGCAGTGGGTATGAGAAAGGGCACATTACAGTTTGAAGACATGAAGGCCAGGAAGGAAGTGAGAATCATAACGTTGGTATGCTTGGAGCAGGCAGGAAGGGGATGTGGGAGCCATGGAAGTTAGCTAAGTCCTCTGTCACAGCTGGAAATCAATAAATAAGGCCTGGAGTTAATAAACCAGAAATAGATGGAGAAGTTTATTATTTAGAGCTATGGGGATAGCAACCCAGAGGAGAATAACAAATGCTGGCAACAGCTTGCTCCAGGGAAGCAGAATTTAAAGAGGAGATCATTCTCCTGTAGGAGCAGGAGAATGATATCTTTCTGTACTCCTTAGTTGTTACTTAGTCAAATGCGTATTACCCTAATAAAAACTTTAAACAAATGTATTTAAAAAACTAAAAAGTCCCGAACAAAACCAGAGCCTCGTGTGATGTGTAAAAATATGAATTGAGGCATAAGAACGCATGGAATGATCACGTGATTAACAGAGTGAGTCCAGGGTGGTCGTTCAGTTTCCTGTTACCTCACAATGTCTGCAGTGAGACTCCCAAGAGCAAGTCAGTTGGGCAAGATAGCACAGGTCTAGACCTTGGGAAGGATACTAGTTAGCTATTCAAGGATCAGGCAATAATAATTAAAAACAAAACAAAACATAAGGCATTTGACCCCTAATCAGGATCCATCCGTAATCCATGCCCTTTGCCACTTGACAGATGTATGAAGAACCCTGAGTGAAAGGCACTATTTTACCAGGGACCCCGGCTCTATTTGAATGTGACCACACACTGCAGGTGACCAAGGCTCTGGCTGGAAGGCTTCCAGGCTTTATTTCCTCCTTGCAATTTCCTGGCAGTCCTGCTCTGATGTTAAATGAAAACTTTCCTGTTGGCAGAGGGTCCCAGTATGGGTGCACCGAAGAAAGGTTCATACACCCCAGTTAGAACTGGGAACGTCCTCCTGTCCTCCTCTTCCTCACAGCCCGCCTTCCTTCGTTTCCCTCCCTCGTTTCTTCTGGGTTGGAGTTTTGCCTGGTCATCCATCCCTCCTGGTCAGGTCCTCTGCTCTCCTCTGCATTTGCAATTTGCATGCATTTGTCCTTCTCTATGCATAATGCTAATGTTTTATTTTACCACATTTGCATAATGCTCAGATACGGTTTTCTTCTGCCTTTTCTCTCTTCATAATCTCCTTCACATAAAGTATTCGTGGGAGAAGGTGAACAAATGCCTCCTGCCCGCCTTGGCCCTTCTATAATAACAGAACTCTTCAGAAGTTGGGCACTTTCTCTCTCTGTCTATCTCTCTGTCTCTCCTCCCCCACAGCCCATCCCATTGGAGCAAGTAATAAGCAATCAAGTCAGCTGTGAGTGGAGCAGAGGCAGGCTGGCCAACATCACAACAGAACCACTCAAACGCTGAAAATTGGGACTACCTCAAGCAGCTACCTCAACCTGTCCCACCAAGATGGTCCACAGCAAAATGTTCTTTGCTACATAATTGTGACATCTCCATGATACATCTGGGGCCATGACTACTCACAAACCCCACACAGAAACAGAGGGAGAACATGAACTCTGTTCTGGACAAACTTGACTCTGCAAAATTCCTCAACCTGTCCCCACCTTACTGAGCTCATAACTAATCCTCCCCTCAGTAGATTGCCCATAATATAGATGTTCCATTTCCTGGTGAGGGCTACTTTCTCTTAGAATGCCAACAGTCAGCCTTTGAGAGTGTGCCTTCAGCAGATATATAGGGCTGTTTTGCAGTTTCATAGTCTCAAAGAAGGAATTAAGAATGGATTCTAAGCAGCACAAGCAGGCAGTGGCTGCCTGGGGGAGAGAGATGGTAAGAGGGGAGAGAAGTTAGCTCTCTAAGATGGAAGTCAACAAAGCCAGTAGCTACATTAATGCAAGTCTGTACAAGCTGCTGCATGGTGGGAAGGCCTTCCCAGAGTGTGGGATGCCCAGCTTGCATGCGTGCTGGGAAGCCTTTCAGGCAAGCGGGCACAGGATGTTGGCTAGTGTCTGGAGATGGGAACAAGGAGGGGGAGAAATGCTTTCTAAGCTAGAACTTAGAACTTGAGTTTGCCAGGCGATCTACAACAGCAGCATCAAGGGAGGGGTGTCTGCAGTGTATAGGCACATATCTTAGTTAAGGGCTTGTTCATCCTGTTTTCTTGTCAGGTCTGCAGGTGTGTCATGTTTCTTTCCAAATCCTGGCTTTAAACTGGTCATAGGTTGTAAAACAGGATTTGTTTCTTACCAAAGATCTGGCCAAGGGAAGCACCTGCTGTCCGCATCAAAAGGGTGTTCTCGGGCCAGTGACCAAACCATTTGGAGAGGGGGTTTCTGGTCATACACTATGCTATTCAAGCCAGAGGATGTTGATATTCCACTGTCCCCAAGGAGCCCCAATATGGGAGGCACCTGCTGCCTACAGCAGGAAGGATGTTAACAACCAGGGTTCATGCCGCATGTACCAGAGGGGCTGACGTAGGTACTCATGTGACCCAAATGGTGCCGGGAAGCAGCTGGCGGCAAATGGCCCTTCTCAGGCGCTTCCTCCCTGCCCAGCATCCCTATCTCACTTTCTCTATGTCATAAAATTTCCTCCCAACTTCTTACTTTGTCTTTGAATTCTTTCTTGGGCAGAGATCCTAATCTGGACCACTCTCTCTCTGTGTTCTCTCCTCAGCTTTCAAAACAGGACACAGTTTCACTGTAGGCAGGTGTGCAACCTAAAAAGAGCTTCCTATTCTGCAGTATTACTCAAAGGTTAAGAAAATAGGAGTGAGTATGGTTCCGTCAGTAAGTGCTTGCTGTACATCTTGAGGACCTGGGTTCAGATCTCCAGCACCCATGTAAGAAGTTAGGGACATCAGTCTTGACTGTAATACCAGATCTCAGGAGATGAGAAAAGAAGATCTCTGGGACTCAGGGGCCAACTGGTCCTGTCAACACAATGAATTCCAGGTTGAGTGAGAGAGCCTGCCACCAAAAAAAAAAAGCCTCAAAAAATCAAGAAGTGACTGAGGGAAGGCATGCAATGTCAGTCTCTAGCCTACACACACTCACACACACACACACACACACACACATACACACATACAAGAATATATACACATACATGCACACAATATACATACACATGCATCATGCACATACACACATACATATACACCCCACACATGCACACATACAAATCATACACACATACATACATGCATATACACACATATGCATGCATACACATGCATGCATATACACACATATGCATGCACACACATACATACACCACATGTACATACACATACCACACACATATACACACATACACACATATATGCACACACATATATATGCATGTATGCCCACACATACACACAGCAGCCCATACACACAATAAATAAATGCCATGTGAACAGATAACTGTGTGACGATGTCAGCCACATTCATCAGTAGTTTTGCCACGTCAGCACTAAGGAGGTCACATTCGCCATCAACAGAAACACACAGCTGCCTCCTTATCTATATCAGACTAAGATGCAGGATGCTTTTATTTCCAAACAGACACAGGTGGAACTGAAACGAGAGTCCTCCAACAGTTTTGGAATCTCATTTCCTACAGAGAAAACCAATAATATGATGTAGAGACCCTTCAGAGTTAAAATAGCCTAGCTGGTGCATAAATAAAGCAAGTCATATTTATTTTAGAAACTTAGAGCCTGTGAAAATATGATTTTAGAAGCTCAAACACAGCCCAGTAACTTCATTATGCGTTTTGAATTTTGACAATGTAAGTGGAATTAGAAAGAGTGTCCACAGCATTGGGGGGGGGGACCTGAAAGTACCCAAGTGTAGTTACATTATCTGGTGTGAAATGGACATCAAATGTAATAAGCATGTAGTTCAACCCTGTTTTAAATATTGTATTTAATTTAGGAAACATAGAACACTGCTAGCAATTTATGAAGTGGCTATGGTTTGAGTGTAAACTGCTCCCCCCCTGCCAGATTCCTGTATTTAATCACTTGTCTCCAGGTAGTGACACTGTTTTGGGAAGCTGTGGAATCTTGGGAGGTTGGGGACTTATCTGGAGGAAGTGAGTCCCTGGGGGAACAGGGAAACATGTCTTAAGTGAGTCTCTGGGGAAAGGATCTTGAGATGTATAGCCCAACCTCTCTGTGTTGAGAAATATAAGCATAGCCATATTTCTGCTTGTAGCCCAAGCTGCTTCTGCCATCACCATGCACCTTACCCTCCATGATGGACTGCACCCTCAAAGCATAGCCAACGTAGTCCTTTGCACCATAAGTGGCTTCTTGTCAGGTGTTTGGTTGCAAGGATAGGAAGGTAGCTAATAGAGAATGCTTGTGCTGAGACATAGCACTGTCTAGGGTAAGCCCACCATGTCCTTCTTAGGCCTTGGGAACTGGCTTGTGGGAGGAATGTGGAAGAGTTAGGCCGGGCAGTGGTGGCACATGCCTTCAATCCCAGCACTTGGGAGGCAGAGGCAGAGACAGGCGGGTTTCTGAGTTTGAGGCCAGGCTGGTCTACAGAGTGAGTTCCAAGACAGCTAGGGCTACACAGAGAAACCCTGTCTTGAAAATACAAAACAACAACAACAACAACAACAAAGAGTTAGAAGTGTTGCCCAAAGAAGTCCTAGAATACTGTAAATAGAGCGGGACAGCCACATCTGGTGGGAATGTGACAAACTGGCCATGGAAACCCACATAGTAAGAGGGACTCATGAGGCTTCAGAGCAAATACTGAGCTACTGACTAGTCTCCTCAGCTTCTGGCTGTGTCTACTAGTGTCCTGAGAATATTAGCGAGGCTGAATCAACAACAACGGACTAAGTTGTTTAGCAGGGTAAATTCCCAGACAACATAGCACTGGGCTGTGGCGTGGCTATTCTTCACAGCTGTGTGGCGTGGTTATTCTTCACAGCTGTAGTAGGTTCTACTTTGAATTCTAAGCAGAAAGCAGAGAGGAGAAAGGACACAGGAAGACAAAAACATGGTTGGTGAGGACAGGAGCACGAGGAGGTTAAAGTCACAGGAAAGGTGCTGAGGCCAAGCCCCTGTAACCAATTCAGACAGGGCTGAGTGCGCTGGGGCTCAGGAAAACGCTCTGACTGGTTAGACTCAGTTTCTCCACCAAGGAAGAGGAGCGTGTGCTTTTGCCAGATGGTTTTGAAATGGCAGCTTCATGAAGCTTGAACACACATCTGTAACTTTTCTTTGGACTGTTGGGTTTCCCGCTTCCATGTGTTGATTGATCTTATGTCAGTGTCTCTGCTATAAAATAGCAGGGCGTAGGCTTTCATTATGATCAACAAGAATGGAGGGTCATCCAAGTGAGGGACAACATTCAGCATTCTTTACGTTGCCTGAGAAATCTTAGGAGCACACACATCCTGTTCTAATACCTTCCCATTCATCCCAACCCACCTCTCCTACCCCAATCATTGATTCTGCTAAGAAATACTCCCTTTAAGGTTTTACCCACTCCCTAGGAACAAGGAGCTCTGAGGGAAGGCTCCTATGCACCTTAAAAAGAGCCTGGAATTTTGTTCTAAGTGCCCTGGAAAGTCACAGGAAGCTTTTATTCTCAGAAACAAAATAAGTAATTTGTTTCCCCTTTTCTTCACTTTCGTGTGTGTGTGTGTGTGTGTGTGTGTGTGTGTGTGTGTGTGTGTGTGTGTGTGCATGCTCAGTGGCCAGAGATTGACATTCACTCTGAATCACTTTTCCATCTTATTAACAGAAGCAGGGTCTCCTTATCAAAATTAAGTTCACCAAAATGGCTGGTCTCACTAGCCAGCCTGTTTTAAAGAGTCCTTGTCTCTCTGTTCCTACATTGGAATTTCTAGCCAGCTACCACATGTACCCAGCATTTTCATGGGATCAAAGGATATGAACTCCCACACACATTCTTGAGCTGTAAGCGCCTTACCTGCTGGCCCTTCACCAAAAGCCCTGATCAGCAATTTCACATTGCCCTAGAAATTAAATGAAGATTTTGTTGGTTGTTTGTTTTAAGACAGGGTCATAGGAACTCACTATGTAGGCTAGACTGGCCTTGAACTCAAGAGCTCTGCCTGCTTCTGCCTCCTAAATGCTGGATTAAAGGGCTACACATGAAGATTTAAGTGTGGCTGAGGGAAGTGTACAGGGAGGAGTCTAGTGCAAGTTCAGGCCAGGGTTTCAACTCTTCCTCCTTACATCCTTTGTACCTATATGGTTTGTATATGCTCAGCCTAGGGAGTGGCACTGGGTATGGACTTTAATACTCTTGTCCTAGCTGCCTGGAAGCCAGTCTTCTGCTAGCAGCCTTCAGATGAAGATCCTCTCAGCTCCTCCTGCACCATGCCTGCCTTGATGCTACCATGGTCTTGCCTTGATGCTAATGGACTGAACCTGTAAGCCAGCCCCAATTAAATGTTGTCCTAATAAGGGTTGGCTTGGTCATAGTATATGTTCAACAGCAGTAAAACCCTAATTAAGACGACAGTACCTGAGAAATTTTCAAGGGCCCCTAGGTAAGTAGGCATATGAAATACGACCTGCAAATCAAATACTTACCAATACAAGAAATTCATTTTAAAACCTTTCTTATAGTGTACGTAATTTTACTGTTTACTAATGACAAAAACAAATTTGCATACTAATGAGAAAGGTGCTCATTTATTTTTACAGAAAGAAATACATCTGGCACAATAGCTGATATTGTTGGATGTGAAGCACCTTCACAGGTTTTCAAAGTTGATCGATATTTTGATTTTATAATAGCTAATTCTGAGAACCACTTTGTATAAATCCATAACACACAATGGCAGGAACGTACTCAGGGCATTCTGGAATTTGTACATTCTATCACAATCTCAAGCCAAAATGTATTGAACAATTACATCTATGGGACTTAGCCAGCATCTCAAACAGCAATTTTAAAATCAAACATTCTCATATGATACACCCAAAGATATATTTGTTCAATACTTACATTGGAATGCCAATAGGCAAATATTTAAAAAGTGGTTTTTTTTTTTCTGTAATTAAACTATTATGTTTTTGTAAGAGCAGAAACCTATACATTAAGAGCAAGGTAATTAATAATACCATTCAAGGTTGGCAGCAGCTTGGTGGCTGAACTGTGCAAAGTGCGAGTGCTCTGTGGTCTGAGCCCAGGCTGCAGTGAGGTGACATGACTCCCCAGGAACAAGCACTCTGGGAATGCCTTGCGTACACTAAGCATTTGACTTGGAATTAATTTTTGATCATTGCACATTTACAAACCCTTTACTGATGCCATTTGGTTTCTGCAACTTCAGCACTCAGTTGTGTGACTGCCTATATGGTTGTAACCCACAATTTAAGAAACTGTACTTGAAGCAAGGGATAATGTCACCTCCACTAATGTGACAGATGTAGATCTGAAAAGAAATGGACATCCTGACGGTGGGTTAAGGATGGACACAGAGAGACTTACTGGTGGTTTGGGGGTGGGATGAGTTGCTTTTAGCAACTGGATAAATGGCAGTGGCCAAGAGAAGCTCACACTGAGGTTAGAGTGATGTCCAAGAGTCCAGCTTTGTCCATATGAAATTTGAGATGACATATGTGAGGAGAGAAATGTCAAGTTAGATGGACAAGTTCTTGAGATGCATCCTGGCGGTAGACTCACCCAGGGAGCCACAGTCCATGGGAGGCCTTGGGAGCCCCCGGTTGATTGAAGGGTGCAGGTAACATTGAGAAAGAAGGTGGATGGAGTCGAGAAGGGCAGTCAGGACAGAGCCGTGGGGACCTCAAGACTATTAAACAAAGCACTCCTCTATTAATTATTCCATTAAGAGCAACACTGACATTTCACACATTAATTTTAATGGGAATGTTTAATGATTGATGACACTAGCTTTGGTTTATGGGTAGAAATTTTGGAACTAATTATACTCATTTATCAAAGCTTAGGGATATACTCCTTTATATATTTCAAATTATTTCCCGATGCACAGTATGGATATCATAATAATAGTATGCTATAAAGCAGTAATTAATGTTTGCATTAAGGGCAGACTTCTGTAGAAGGGGGGTCTTGGGCTCATGTTCTTATGAAAAGTGGCAGCTTAGGGTCAGTGATCAATATTTATTGTTTACCTACAGCACAGGACTAGAGTTTCTCAGTTTAAAAGTCACATATATTTTCTAGGGGGATTTGATGGGTTCTGTTTTCTAAGTCAAAAAAAAAAAATCCACAAAATTATTCAAGTATAACTTCCGTGGCGTACATACAACTTTAATATCTGAACTTAAAAGTGATTACTGTAAATTTTCAAACACAGAGAGATGGGGCTTGGGGAAGGGGTCTATTATTACCATAACAGCATAACCAAACATAGTACTGTGACTACTACTTAATAGCTCCTGAGCAGGTAATAGATATGACCAGCAGGACTTAATTATTCCTAATCTTCACAACATTCACCCCCTCTTTTCATAAAGAAAATAAAGCTTCAATAAATCTGGAGAACTTTCCAGAAAATCCTCAGGAGGAAGCCCAGGAGCCAGGATCTGGATGCAGGTCTCAGTACTGGAAGCATTTTCTCCTTCCTTTGATTCCGCTTTGGAAATCCTAAGAGACAGAAGCTGGTGTCTGGAATAAATATAGAACCCTTCCCCCGCCTTAGAGATACATTAATGCCACAATTCATTGATACTGGAGTCCTGCTGGTTTGAACCTTAAAGCACTTTCCTGTCATATGGGGATTAACTTTAAAGAAATGTCTGAGTGATGTTACACTTAATGCTTATGCTAAAGCACAATTGCAAAGCCTATAAATGTTAAATCCACTTATACTGCCTCCTTCCTTGGAGAAAGTGGGACCTAAGCTGACTTAAGTTTCTAACTATATTTAGACAAGAGCCAAGTGCTGGGTGAGGTAAGAACATTGGTAGGGACAAGTTAATGGATCTTACTAGATACACGTAGGTTATTAATATATGATGACTGGTGTCAGTAGAATGTGCTGTGTATTTAGGCAGTCACCCAGGACAAGGTGACTGCCAGGTCACTTAGTTATGGATCATACGCTTCCAGAAGTATAATAAAAGACTTCCATGTCCTGATCAGAGGAGATAAGATCACACAAACAAAATAAGTCCTTGCCTACAAAATGAAAATGAGAACTTGGGGCATAAGACTTCGTGGATAGTGAGTGGCTTAAGGAACTGTGAAGGTGACACACTCAGGCAGGCTGCAGACTACAAATTCAGTGGAATAAGAGGATGACTGGAGCCTGAGTGGCTGGAGTCCTGTGCTTGGCAGGTTGATTCTGATGGTTGGGAGTATCGGGTCTAGTGGAGTGTCTGTTCAACACAGAACCGCCCAGGGTCAATTCAGAAACTTGCCCTAGCGTTCATGAGGCCAGAGTTTTCTCCCCAATACCATACAAACAGGACATGGTGACACACATCTATAATTGCAGCATTTGGAAGCTGGAGACAGGAGGATCAGAAGTCTAAGGTCATCCTTAGTTACACAATGAGTTTCTGGCCCATCTAGGATACTTAACTCATTGTCTCAAAACCATTATTTTTGGAGTTGTTAATACTTAATTTTCTTTTTTTTTTTAATTTTTAAAAGTTTTTTAAATTATTTTCTTTATTTACATGTAAATTTCTCCTTTCCCAGTTTCCCCTCCGAAAAACAAAGAAATAAACAAAAACAACAAAAACAAACCCCTGTTGCCTCCCCCCTCCCCATGCCTGCCACCCCACCCTCTCCCACTTATTGGCCCTGGCATTCTCCTACACTGGGGCACAGAACCTTCCCAGGGCCGAGGTCCTCTCCTCCTATTGATGATCGAATTTGCAATCCTCTACTATACACATGCTGCCAGAACAATCAGACCCCTCCATGTGCAGTCCTTGGTTGGTGGTTGAGACCCTGGGAGCTCTGAGGGTACTAGTTATTTCATATTGTTGTTCGTCCTAAGGGGTTGCAAACCCCTCAGCTCCATAGGTCCTTTCTCTAACTCCTTCATTGAGGACCCTGTACTCAGTTCAATGGATGGCTGTGAGCCTCTGCATCTGTGTTAGTCAGGTACTGAATACTTCATTTTCAAGAGGGAGAAAGTAGGCCGAGCACTAGAGTTCATCTCTCCCTGCTTCCTGACTGCAGGTGCAGTGTGACCAGCCGCCTCAGGTTCTGCCACCATGCCTTTCCCACCATGGCGGACTATGACCTACAACTGTGACCCAAGAAACTCCTCTTTTCTTAAGCTGCTTTTGTCGGGTAAGGCCACAGCAGTGAGACAAGTGAGTAAGACAGGCATGGTCATGGCAGGATGAAACCAAGCTATATAGCCACACAGGCATCATCGCTATGGTGATCATTGTTTGACAGAATTTCACCCCTCAGCTCTAGGAACTTGACCACGCTCTTGTCCTCTGACCCCCCCCTCCCCCCCAGTTCTAGCTGTGGGAACATGAGTGACAGCAGGCTCACTGAGTGACACCTCAGCTATGCTCACAACTTCTTGAGGATGCATGGTTTGTTAACTTGGGGTCTCCTTCCTCTCTCACAGAGGCTGCTCTTCCCATCTTTAGTTCGGCCTTCATCCCTTTTCTGTGGATGACACTACAGGGAGAGATCTCGTAGCTGAGTGCACGGCTCTTGTCCTAACACAATCTTCCTATGTTCTCATCTTCCAACCGCCATATGCTGTTCTCCATTTTTGCCTCCTCCTCACCAATAAACATTTTTTTTTAGAACTCAGAAATACTTCTACTCCTTTCACCTCAGATTTTCAAACTGTTACATGTTGGCTTTATGTACCACAGCTACCCTGTCTCTAGTAGTAATTTAATTGTCATTGTCACAAAAATCTAGAATCACCTGGGAGATGGGCATATATGCCTAAAGGGAATTCTGCTGATGTCTTAAGGTTTCATTGTTGTGAAGAGGCACCATGACCAAGGCAACTCTTGTAAAGGAAAACATTTAATTGGAGCTTGCTTACAGTTTCAGAGGTTCAGTCCATTATTGTCATGATGGGAAGCAAGGCAGCATGCAGGCAGACATGGTGCTAGAGGAGCTGAGAGTTCTACATCTAGAGGGCAGGCAGCAGGAAGTGAATGCCACACTGATCATGGCTTGAGCATCTGAGACTTCAAAGCCCTCAGTAACACATTTCCTCCTACAAAGCTGTCCATACCCACTCTAGCAAGGTCATACCTCCTAATAGTGCCATTCCCTGTGGCCCAAGCATTCAAACATATGGGGGCCATTCCTATTCAAACCATCACATTTGATTATGTTCATTGAGGTGGAAAGACATGCCCGCTGTGGGTGGCTTCATTTCCTGGCAGAACTCCTAGATTGGATAAATGCACACACATTGCACACACCACTCTGTTCTTTATTGTGGACGCAGTGTGACCAGCTGCTACAAGCTCCTGCCTTGCCTTCGTCACCTTGAAGGCTTCCTAGGACTGCTTTCTCCCATAAGTTACTTTGTCAGTGTGTCTTATCACAGCAACAGGTAAAGAAGCTAAACACCCCCAAAACTCCTTGTTTAGTCACAGCTTCGTAATTCCTAAGTATAAGCCTATTCTGAGGCCCCACCCTTCTCTGTCCTGTGCTGACCCTTCTGTAAAGCAAGCCTTGCTTATGCAAGCCTGCTCTGTTTCTTCTCTATTCCTTTCTGTATCCTTCACTAGAGTTGTATCTTACATGTGTGTTTGATCCACAAGTGATCTCATAAACCAAGGGGCTATAATCATAGAAGGAAAAAAGTCCCATTCCTTAGTGTACTGTACCCAAGATTATTAATGGTGTGGCTCTTGTCCAACTGCCCTACAATTGGATGCTCCCAAATGCATGCGGACTTCCCACTTGCACTTTCTGTTGTCCGCCTTGTATGCATGCATTCCCTCAGTAGTCTTTTGCAGGCATAACCTCTACAGAGCACACAGACAGCTCAGAGGCATCATCTGTACAGACTGGAGTGTCATCTCAGAGGTCAGAGGTTAAACCAAACAGGAGGCATTGCTCACAGGTAGCTCTGATCTGACTCTTCTAGGGTGACACCGATTATCTAAATGTTTTCCAGCTTTCAAGGTTCAAACTTAAATGCCACTTCCTCTGCAGAACTCCTAGCCACCTCTCTTCAACAAAGTCAACACAATTTCTTCTTCCTCCTCCTCTTCCTCTTCTTCTTCCTCCTCTTCCTCCTCTTCTTCCTCCTCTTCTTCTTCTTCTTCCTCCCTCCTCCTCCTCCTTCATCTTCTTCTTCCTCTTCCTCCTCTTTTCTCTCTGTCTCTCTCACTCTGTAGTAAGTTTATGTTTATACTAGGAAACTTTGGACAAGATAGCTAGCTTCCTGGGTGGTTTAGTTATGTTTTTTAAAATGATGCATTGTTCTGATCTTAAACATCACTGTGTGGTGTGAACCTTTCCTGGGGAGGCATGGGCACACAAGTCGCCTTACCTCACAGAAGCAACCCTAGACAGAAGCAATGAGTCTACCCACATTTAGTCTGGTGAGGCAGCCAGTTCATTGTGCTTACTTACAGGGACATGGTAAGAGACTACTTGGATGAGCATAGGTAACCAGAAAAATAACCACATCACTGAAGCTTCACCCCACTGTACATGGCCTCCCGATCCACACTCTACACATACTCAAGCAGCAATCAGGACCACATGCAGCTTGGGCAAACTTACCTACAGCAAGTAGGGAGGCGCAGGAGTGGCTAGAATGTTAGGAACAGTCTGAGGACCCTTCTCTCCCTATGAGAACTTAACAGACCACATTTTGAGGGATTCTTGCAGGTAGCTGTGACTGTTCTGCTTAAGGTGGTAATAACTGCTATGCTTAGGGGACAGCATTTCAGCACAGCCAGTCAGTGGTCTATTGTGTAAAAGGTGTGGCTTGCAGCAATGTGCTATCAGGAGATGGTGAAGTCTTTTTAAAGGGTAGGACTTGGATGTCGTCAGGCATGCTCTCAAAAGGGATAAGTAGGCAACACTAATCCCACATCTCCCTTGTTGCTCAGCCAAAAGGTGAGCAGTTCATTTCCACCCTATGTCCCTGTGATGGCATGCAGCTCACCTCAAGAGGTTTGAAAGCAATGGACTTTCCTGGTCAAAGTCATGGACCACAGCCTCTTCACTGAGCCAAAAATAAACCGATTCTCTTTGTACACTGGCTATCATCTTAATCATTTATTTCAGCAAAAGGTAGCAAGACAAGAGTTGGGGACGGAGTAGTATGTTCTTATGAGGAAGAGAGAAATGCTGTGGGAAAGCCCCTGGCATGGAGACCAGAGCACACACCCAGGCATCCATAAACTAGCCTCCTCCTCCCTTTAGACTGTAAGCACCTTGTAAGCACCTTGACTGTGTATTCTTTTAAAGGCAAGAACCTTCCCCCCCAATACCAGCCGAATGCAAGCCCTTTCCCAGCCAGACTTAAGGAGACTTAATCATTTACTGAGGAGTTCTAAGGGCTTTGTCCATGTTCATTCTCATGATGACCAAATGAACTTAGCTTTCCTGTCTCCATTTTACATATGAGGGCCCATGTGCAAGGAACTTAAGAAATTTTCGAGTTCAGTCAAATGACAGACGGGAGGTAGTACAGAGCTCTCCATTTCTAACCATCCCAGTTACTGATTCTCAGCAAACAGTCCGAATCACCTTTGTCACCTTATTGGACTTCATTGGTTTTCTCATTATCTAGACAGTTGCTTTGATTTTTCTCATTCCTTTAACAAATATTTCCAAAAGACTTACTCACTAATCTATGGCCAATGAGAATGTTTTTCATTAAGATTTTACTAGAATTCCATGAAACTGCCCTTAAGCACAATGGGCATTGTTATGTGCCACACGTGCACACCCAGGGACAGACCAGATGAACACGTTCAAGGCACTCCCAGTGTAATACTCAATTCACTAACTGCCCAGCAGCCAATGAGGGAGCTGAAGGAAGGCAAAGGCAGCTGTCCACCCGCTCTTGAGAACCCTGGCCCTGAGCTCTATTTTTAGACAATTTCTAGTTATATGTCATAGTATGATATAGCTTAATGGTAATTTTATCTGAGCGCTTTATTTTTAGACAACTTCCAGTTACACATCACAGTATAATTCAATGGTAACTTTACTTATTCCCATTTGCCATTTCTGTGATTTGGTGATATACACATTTGCATGTGGTGTGTGCACACGCATGTGGAGCCCAAGGTTGACTTTGGGAGTAATCCTCGATCTTTCTTCCACCTTATTCTTTGAGGCAGGGTCTCTCAATCAATTATAGAGTTCACAGACATGGCTAGTCTCCACAGTCAATTAGCTCCGGGGAATCCCTGTGTCTGTCTTCTCAGGCTGGCATTACAGGAGGGCTGCCTCATAGGCCGATGAAAGATAGGGACTACAGAAGATTCAAGAAAGGGGGTGCTTATATTTTTGACACTTACATTTCTAAGGTATTCTTAACTTTAGACTAACTCTGTGGTGATGCTATCTCCACTCAATGAATGTAAATGGAGAGGCCCAGCAAAGATGGACAGGACACTGTCACAGTATAGGTCTCCTGGCCCAGGCTTTCTCTGCTTGCTATTACTGGTCGTAGGAGCAACAATAAGAGAAAGAAATTTGGGCCTGGTAACTGTTTAGGGTTGCATTTTGTAGTTTCAGTGGAGTAAGGCATTCTTTTCTTTTCAAGTTAATTTCAAATGGTGGGAGGCAGTAGATTCTTACATTTTGGGATTGTGAACCAAGTTCAGGAAAGACTATAAGGAGAAACAGTGGCATTTACGTGGCTAGAAAATTAGACCTAAAATTGTTTATTTTTTAAATAAATTTAAAAAAATTTTCTTGGTGGAGCCAAGCAGTGGTTGGCCCACACACTTGGGAGGCAGTGGCAGGCAAACCTCAGACCAGCCTGGTCTACAGAGAAAGTTCTAATACATCCAGGGCTGAGAGGGAAACCCTGTCTTGAAAAAAAATTTTTTTTTTCTTGGTAGGAGAGGGATGATCATGCATATCCCAATGAAACTGCACCGAGGCCATTATTTTCTCCTGTGCAGCCTCAGGTTTCAGCCACCGTGGCTACATTCTCCCATGGCACCTTTAGTTCCTGAGTCTTCTCTTCTGCTTAACTAAGGTACCCATCAGTAACTGTATTGCTGCCGTTCCTTACATTACAACGTTTATATATCTGTGGGCTGGGAAGATGCCTCAGTGGTAGTGGTGTTTGCCTGTCAATCCTGGTGACCTCGGTTTCATCTCTGAAACCCACACTGTGGGAGGACAGACCAACTGCACAAGCCACCCTCTGACCTGCACAGGCACACCATCGTACATATCCCACCTGCCCTCAAGAAATTGTTTTTTAGTCTACACACTTAGCTTTTTCCTTAATGTTTCCAGTTTTATGTATACTTTCTCTTCCAATTCCAAATCACTCAGCTCTCTTAGCAATTCAGGTTCATGTCTTCATTTCAGTAATTTAGCTTTTGTATCAGGCAGAGAGTACTGAAAAGAGCACCATATCTTACTGATGCAAAATTTTAACATGCAAAGAAAAAAATGACACATTTTTAACCAAAGTAAGCAATAATGACAGGTTTTATTTAAAAATTTCCAGTAGAGAAAAATCCTGCTAGTGTTGGAATAAAAGTACTCGCTGTATAAGAGCAAAGGAGAATAAAAAAGATTAACAGAAGAAAAGAAAACCAACTAGTACAAAACAAAATAAAAAAAAAAACCTTTGAAATGGATTCAAATAGAGATCTTCTTTAAACCTGTGGATAATGAACAGAGTTACTAGGTTTGGCAAACAATTTATTTGGAAATCAAAGCCTACATCTGTATTGTAAACTCCATAAAAACTGCTCATTCAATTCAAGCTTTTCATATGCTGAGTATTGAAACACGAAGCCGGTTGATTTGCGAACAGAAGGAATAACTCATTTGCTCTCACAGTTATAGGAATTAACCAGCTGCTTAACTGTGTTGAGGAGCAGATGAGACAGAAGAAAAGATAAAAAGAAAAGTCAGATAAAACTCTACAAAACTGAAACACAGCAAATTCAGACACCAGCTTGTCCGTTTAAGGCGACAAGCTAAACTTTGCAGTATAGCCTACATTTGCAGCCGTCGTTTTCTTCCCCTGACCCCGCCCCTCAGATATTTTGTAGACTCACTAGCCATTTAGACTATTCATAACCTCCAAATATTCTGTATATACATATTTAGCAAAGAGCATATGCCTGACATCATTCTGACAGCAATATAGTCGCATACAGTTTCAGAAGGATTACTATGCATGTCATAATGATTAACCTTTACTTTAAAAACAAACAAAAAAACCCATTCATTTCTAAACAAATAGTTTTAAAGTATTAAGAAAACCCATGAGAAGTTGATTCACCGTGGGCTCTGAGCCTGACGAAAGCCCATTTCAGAGAGACTATCAGCGCCAGTCTTCTGCCAACACCCCACGCGAAAGGATTGCTTACGATCATTTTTTCTTTTTTCCTAATAGATAATTTGTCCCTGGCTTGGCCATCTCTTTTTTTTAACTATACACAAAAGTCCTGCTAAAAGTCAGCATTTTAGCTGATTTTACAACAAAATGTCACAATGTAAACTAAATGGGTTCTTGCTATCAACAGCTCATTACCAAGGCTTGTCAATTTCTCAATCCAACAGTTGGTCACAGAGGTCAAGTATTATCGTGGCTCCTTCGTCAGCTCTCCATCCTGTCTGACTTATCCATCCTTCAAGTACATGCAAGGCTCAATAGTTTGCAAGAGACAGAAGCCACAGGTCCTTTAAGACACTGATGAAATAGGATTGTGGGGCGACCCCATCTGGGTAAGAACTTTATCCAGCCACTGGAGAGGGCCATGCAGATGTATCTCAATCCAGCAGGGGGTGCTAGTAACATCCTGCCGGTGGTATTCAGCTCCCCAACCCTAGAAAAAAGAAGGCACACTGGGAATCATTTAACTCCTTCATCTCAGAGATTCAGTAAAAAGGTCATAGGATCAGTTCATGGAAGCTCGTGGTAATGTCTTACAAGAACAGCACACCAAAAATGCACACATATTTAGGTGGTAAATTTGGGGATACATACTGACCACTCAAGTCCATCCAAGGATCCCTAGATTACCCACTTTGTCAGGGGCTCAGACCAGCTGAGCTTCTTTGAAGGCCCTCTCCAGCCTGCTGAGCCACCTGCATATTCTGCAATGAGCTCTAGTCCCCAGCATTTGTGAGCCATCACCCATGCTAGTGGGGCTTTTGGTGACACAGGCTATCTTTGACTCGTGTCTGTTCCTGTAAGTAATCCCCTCCCCCCAAATTCATTGGGTCCCCAAGCTGGAATTCAGTGGTACCCATATTTTGATCTGTCACTGGTTCCCTATCTGGGGTGAGTAGACATTTATTCATGTCTCCCCAGGAACAGTGTCATGCAACAGCAATGTGACTCACAGGACTCATCAGGTTGCTAGGCTTCTGTGGAAAGCAAGCACCTTTGTCCAAGAATCTTACCTCTGGCACTTTTTCTTCTTGAAATGGGTATTGTGGGTGCAGGTCCTTGCGACTGCACGTCAAGCACTCTGCTGACTGAACCATCTCCTTAGCCAGTATTATTTTTTCCCTAGACCCAGCTGGCCTGAGACTCACTATCCTGTCCCAGCTGGTTGAAAACTTGTGGCAATCCTCAGGCCTCAGCCTCCCATATGCTGGAATTGCAAGTGAGGGCCACCATGCCTGCTTCCCCTCTGTCCATTTTTGTGGCAATGGGAATAAAACCCAAGGCCTCTCATGCTAAGCAATACATTCTACCACTGAGCCCTGTTAGAGCTATCGTTACATTCTCCCTGTACCCTGAATAAACACAGTAAAGGTGACATCAGACAGACTGGTATTGTTTCTTCCCCACTCTGACAGGTTAAATTCTTCTACCTGTTGACCACACAAGATCTCTTGATCTTTCAGTCTCAAGTGAAACTAGAGGGAGAAGAGTCATACACGTCAAAGTTCTTGCCGACACCCAGTCACCGACTTGAAGTGGCAGGCTCCATCACTCAATCTGGTCAGGAAGGTGGATTGCTACATGGTGTCAGAATGACCAACTAGGACAATAATGTCCCACAGATGTCACCATGAAAGTCAGGAGTGAAAGGATGTCCCTGTAAACCTAGCACTAGTGTGAGGCTGAAGCAGGAGGATTGTGAATGACTTCAAAGTCAGTCTGGGCTACACTGAGTTTGAAGCTAACCTGGATTACTCAGTGAGACCCCATCTTAAAAATTTTATAAAATAAAAAAAACATATGCTTTTGGTATGAATAAGAAGAGCATAAACTTCTGACTGACCCTTGTTTGCAAAGAATTATGGCTACTGGGGTCTCTGGTAAATACCTTTCTCTAGGAATTTTAAGAAATATGTCTGAACGAGAACTTTTAAGACAAAGTTGGGGAACATGAACTCCACCTGTGTACGTGCATGCTTGTCCCTGGGTTTGTATATTCAGCAGCTACAGTTACTATGCAGGTCTATCTCTTTAGACAGTGAGGTCCTTGAAGACAAGGGCTGATATCTGACCTTCAACCCAGTCATGAGGGAAAAAAGCTCCACACATACTTTCTGGGTATATAGTTTATACTAACACCAAAAACGCTCATCTCAAAAACAACTGGAGACCGCCTGTTCATGCTAGCAAGATCCTCGGTATCATTTCTGAGCTTGGTGTCAGACGGTGGGGAGGAGAGGAGGTGCTGTAAGCATCCCTTACAGAAGGGACCAGTGGCGCGGGCTGTGCGAGCTTCTGCTGCTACCACACAACTTCTTGTTAGGTGGAGCCTATTATTTGCAGGTCACCGAGCTTTAAATGAGATTTATTTTTTATTATGTGCTTATGGGTGTGTCTACGTGCACATGTATGCAGGTACCCATGAAAAACAAAAGAAGTTAAGGTGTTCAATTTTCTGAGATGGTGTTACAAGCAATTATGGGCTGTGGACGTGGCTGACGAGAAGAGGATTCTGACTCTCTGGTAGGAGCCATCTCTTTGGCCCATGGCCAGTTTTTCAGTAGGTAAGAGCTGTCCATCCGAGCTTCCCCCACACCCATGCTGTCTTGCACAGATGATTCTTCTATGTTCCACTCCTAACAAAGCCACAGGAGCCACCTGCATCCTGAAGCTAGATGCTTTAGATATGGTTTTTCCCCTCTTTGGATTGTCTTTCTGGAATAATTGTAAAGTATTTGCAGAAAGAGAGAAGTCAATAAATTTTGAATCTGCAGCTTCGGGCTGAAGAGATGTCTCAGCAGTTGAGAGAGGACCTGAGTTTTGTTCCAGGCAACTGCTCACAACAGCTTAGTACTCCTGTTACAAGAGATCTGACACCCTCCTCTGGCCTCCAGCAGCACACACACATTGCACTCACACATATACACAATGATATAAGTAAAAAAAAAAAAAACTTTAAATACTTAGTGTAAATTTTTTTAGACGTACAAAAGTAACATTTAACTATTAGTTGTGTAATCAATAGGAAACCAATGCCAAGGAGACAGCTTATTGGAGCCAAAACTTCTTCAAGAATTCAATAACCCTGTCCCAAGCACCACTCTGGCCCTCTGGTGGCCCTTGCTTAAAAAAAGATTCTCCAAGCCAAACAAAAAAAAATAATAATAATCACCCCATTAAGGGACCAAAAAAGTCCCAGTGCCAGCCAGTCCCATTTTACGGACCATGAGGAGGAGATCTGAGGATAGCCCCCGTGTCTTGACCACAGCTCACAACACCCCCACTCTCAAGAGTCCTTACTTCCAAACCAAAACCACTCTGGCAAGTAGCTGGTCTCATCTTGTAAACTGCCTGAGCCAAAATGCTAAGTCCAAAATTAAATGGCGCTTGTGAATAATGAACAAGGACAGGCTCCGAGGTCACATTTGCACACAATACACAGGTCAGTCTCTTTAAGGGGTTTCTAATATTAAAGAGGTGCCACATTCAGCTAAGGCGGGGGAAGGGCACCTTTGATCTGGCTGAGGATGAGCAAAGCGAGGCTCTGGACTCACACAGTGATGAACATACCTCTAAACAGGCCCGGCAAGAAGTACAGAGCTTTTGAAGACTGCACATGAAAGACAACTGCCTCATCCAAGTTTGTAATTAGCATTCTTCTACAAGGTAGAGTGGGATAAAGACTTCTCTTTGAGCCCTGAGAGACGAGCCAGTTACTAGACTATGCTGTCATTGGATGTGCTTTTGTTTTGAACATTTCATCAGCATCTTAAAAAACTTTCACTCTCAGTGGCAGAAGTGGATAGAGATATCTGTTATAAGCAATGACCCCGATCATCTCCTTTCTTTGATATTATAGAATAATCTTAGAGCTGAGGGCCAGGGCCTTGCTAACTCTTCAATTATACATAAAACACACAATTTACTAGAAATATGTAAAAACAAAACAAAAAAACCTGACTAACTGAAAATAGTTTCCAGAGTAAATAAGTTTCTCACTAATTTTGTTACATTTATTTACTCCTCTCCCAGCCATGTGTGGGGACATGTGGAGGTCAGAGAACAACCTGAGGGAGTTCTACCATGTGGGTCCCAGGAATCAAACTGCCTGCCATAAAGAAACCTAAAAGATCACAGGCCCTAAAAGATTAGAACTGACTATAGAACTCCAGTCAATAGGCACCGGCCTCATGTGCACAGTGCTAAAGCAAAGAACGAGAGGAACAAAGACATTTATTCAGCTGTCTCATAGGATGACCATGTATTTAAGCCACATGTTAAAGACACACCGTCTTCTATGCTATTGTAGCAGCTATGGGGCTGGGGACACAGCACAGTGGGTAGAGCACTGGCCTAGTATACCAGAGACCTTGCAATGGGACAATGGTAGCACACAGCCTATAATCCTAGCCACTCCAGATGCAAAGCTGACAAACCAGGACTTCAAATTCCTCCTCAGCACCAGCCTACTACCTGGGCTCTCAAAAGAAACAGAGATTTGACCAGGACCAGCAAGATGGCTCAGGTGCATAAAGCGGCCTACCACCAAACCTGAGGATCTGAGTTCTACCCCTGGGATCCACGTGGTGGGAAGAAAAGGTTACATTGTTATGTTCCAAAGACAACTTCTTGGACACTGACCCTCTTGTTAGAGGTTTGAAAAAAATACCTCTGTAGTCAGCCTGCTGATAGGAATATATACCAAGAAGGCACAGATTTATATATTGTAAGAAGGCATGGGGCGGGGGGCAAGGGGTTATGGTGGCGGGGGTTGGGAGAATATGTGTAGTATGGGGGGAATATGTGCGGAGGAGCGTGAGTGTGTGTGTGTGTGTGTGTGTGTGTTGTGGGGGCACCCGGCCTAAATGAGACGGGTGGTTGCTGCTCACCTTTACAAAGCTCATTCGAATAGTGCACATTTTGGTGAGTTCATACACTGTCTCGAACCCATGGTTCACAGACTGAGCCAGTAACTGAGCAAACTCTTGGTTGTTGAAGATTTTCAAGCTGCACCCACTGGGGATCTTGCAGACAGTGGTGGGATGAAAGCCATGATGGTAGTTGCAGTTCCGACTCTGCACGAAGATGCTGCTGTCACTGAGGCATTCTGCATACACCTCTCCTCCGACGTAATAAAGGTGGACTCCTGTGGGGAGACAGCCATGTCAGTCAGTTGTTATCTGGCTGAAAAGCGCCTGGGCAGAGTTAGGCTGGGAGGGAACTATGTTACCCTTGTGTCAGCCAGCCTGTTCAGGAAATAACAAAGTCTCTCAAAAATAATAAAGTCTAACACTTTCATTTCAGTAAGTATTTAATGTCCCACTTGGCTAGGGTTGAAAGTATATGTGTACTCTAAAAATAGAATGCAGTAAAACCTAGAGTTTACTGGGGCATCCTGTGCGTTTAAAGTCTCCTGCATTTATGCCAAGGCTAAATTGTTCAGAAAACTTCAGAGAAACGGAAGGGATGATCAATAAACATGGAGGAACGAAACCCAGGGTGAAGAAGTCGTACTGGGAGCTGTAAGACGGGTGGAGAGTGGGGGTAGGGAAGTGGGGGAGGGGGGTGTAGTTAAAACCAAAAGCTTCAGAAACAGAAAAATGTGGGGGGGTGGCTATATGAAATAAAAACTCACCAAAATAACTAGTACAGATAATACCTGAAAATGTCTCCCAGCTTAGAATGCCAGGAGTCTAGGCCACACCTTCAAGTTGGGGAGGAGTGGGCAGCGGCCTGGATCTTCTCCTAGTGAAGGTGGGAGAGCCAGTCCTGAAAAGCTGTCCTTTGAATGCCACATGCCCCTTTGCACAGGAAATCATGAGAAACAGGGCGGAGGAAAGCCCTCAAGGCCTCCCAAGGGGAAACAAGCACACAGCAAAGAGGCAAGTGGTGTGGCTTCAAACCCTGTCCCTGCCCTGCCTGCGGCACTGCACTGCGGCAACTGTCCCAGGAAACAACACGTGAAAACTGTCTAAAAGGAAAAAATCCTTCTTCCTGATAATAAAGATAATGACTTTTCATCTTAGAAAATTTAAGGCAGTGTATGAAAATGTAAAGATATGGAAAATATTAATAATGCTTTGGTGACAGAAAAAAAATGCTTGTTAATGTGCATTCACTATGCTGGCTTTGCAAACAGTGAAGCTTCTGAGCAAATTTTAAACCTCCCTCTGCCCGACCGTCCTGCTATCCAAGCGGTCTCCCTCAGTGCACTGCTGTTGACAACAATTTTCTACTGCAGTCATGACAAATGTCACTGGACTGATGGTTAGGAATATCTGTAAGAGATTCCTGGAAGTTAAACGGCTGGATCGAAGACCCTGGAATCACGTGGCCAAACGACTTTCCAGAATGCCTGTGTCAATTTACACCCTCAACAGCACCATGCGGGCGCTTCGTTCATCTGACCCGCATCAACAAGCCAAGTGTTCAAAGCTGGAAAATAATACAATCGTCTTAATTTGCAAGTGGGGCTGGTAATGCTCTCAAGGCTTTGTGGCCGTTTGCGTGTCTCCTGTGAACTCACCATCTGCACTGCTCACCTGGTTATTCTGCTCCAGTTGTAGGGTTTTAATTTTTTCTCTCTTTTCTTTTTTTTATGAGTTGTGTATTTAGAGCCAGATATAAATAATTTATCTTGTATTTTCCTGTTACTCCTTTGTCTTTCAATTTTACTCATTTTATATATGCGTGTGTGTGTACATATGTAGATAGACAGCGACAGACAGCTAGATATCTATATAGATAGAAAGATAGATAGACAGCCAGACAGATAGACAGATGACAGATATTGATATATGTTTTAACCTAGAGAAGTTTAGTTGAATTTTTATGATTTTTGTTGAGGCAAATAACAACCTTTCAGATCAAATGTGTTTTCATAGAGTATTTTTTTTAACTGTTTGCCTTGTTACAGACACCCATTAACTTATTCTCATGTGTGGTGTGAAGTGCAGGACCAGTAGCGAATGCTACTTACTGACCTAACATCTGACTGCCAACATCTAACATTGGCTTCCATGTGCAATACAGCATGAGTTTAATTTACTTTGCTGTTTTCACTACAGCAATCAGATTGATTTAGTTGTAATTTTTACTAGCCCTAATGTCAGAATTTTTGCTTTACTTGTCTGTCCATTATAATTTTTAACTATTCTCATTAACCCTTCCAAGTAATCTTGGTGTCACATTTTAAGTCACAAAGGAATATAGAAAGAATTACCATCCACTTGAAACGTTTTTACAGTATTCAGACATCCCTTTAAGGACCAAAGACTGCCTGTATATGCAGTTTTCTCTCTCTCTCTTAGTACAGCCCTGGAAGGAAGTGACAGTTTTGGTGGGCTTGGACCATTTCTAGTTCACTCTCTCTCTGTTTTGTGCTTGCAGTTCAAGCCGTGAGCCGCCTGCTTCTGCTCTAAGTGCCATGTTCCTGATGCCATGCTTTCCTGGACTCTCCCCTCTGTTCTCTGATTGGCTTGGTTATGGTTTCACCATGGCAACAGAAAAGTAGTAACACACCAGGTCAGGGAAGTGGCTACACAAGCTTCTAGGTAAACAGAATGATGGGGACGGACATGAAGTTCATCCCTGAGCTGTCCAGGGTGAAGGGATGTCCATTTCTTGTGGGAGGTACAAATTAGTAGAAACTTTCTCGAAAGTATATATAGCCAAGAGCTTCTGGCGTCACTCTGAGGACATGTCCTAAGAAGACTATCAGTCATGCTGTCTGCAGTTTCTGCTGCTTGCTGGTGGGTCAGGATGTGAGTCCTCAGCTTATCCATAACGATGACCCTGGCTTTCTTCCACCATGACTAGCTTTTGTAGACCAGGTTGTCCTCAAACTCAGAGATCTGCGTGCCTCTGCCTCTGCCTCCTGAGTGCTGGGATTAAAGGCGTGTGCCACCACATCCAGCCCCTTGTAACGTCCTAAAGAGGAAATCCTACGGGGTGGGTTTTTCTTACTTTGGGGACAAAGTCCCCCTAAAATTTAGTGAAACAGATACTCCTTTATTCTGAATGTACTGCAGGCATACACTTTGAATGAACCCTGTGTTTGCAGGCATAGGAAAACGCCCATGTATGCTGCGAGCCTATGTTCACCTTAAGCTGTCATTTGCATTTTCTCCTCCTTGGATCATATCAATGTCTACCCTGTCCCATCTCAACGGCCGTTTGGTTTCCTCTAAGAATAATCTTAGAACATCTTCTTAAATACTTCTTATCCCTTCCTAAAATACCCCCTTTTTTTATTTGACCGACTTCTATAGATGTTGATTTTTTTAAGTTGTACTTTATTTATTTATTTGAAGACAGGGTCTCACTTTCTCCTGGCTGGCCTGGAGCTCATGGAGATCTGCCTGCCTCTAATCCCCCAGCACAATGCTCTTTGTCTGCCTCTTGCTGGTGATGACCCCATGGGGGATCAATCAACAATTTACTGGCTATGTAGATTTATCTACTGTATAATTTATTTTTACTCTGCCTTGCAACTAAAATAGCTTTTAGAGAAATGTTTTAAAACATGCAAATGCTCTGTCATAAAACTTCTCTTTGTATTTGGTATATATTGATAGTTCTGTTTTATTACATTTACTTCTTTGTTTGACCTATATGGATAGAGAGTGTGTGTGTGTGTGTATGAGAGAGAGAGAGAGAGAGAGAGAGAGAGAGAGAGAGAGAGAGAGAGA
>NW_022196905.1:217888039-217980697 GCF_008632895.1 Mastomys coucha
AGAAAGAGAGGGAGGGAGAGGGAGGGGGAGGGAAGGAGGGAGAGTGGGAGAGAGGGAGAGAGGGAGAGTGGGAGAGAGAGAAAGAGAGAGAGAGAAAGAGAGAGAGAGAGAGAAAGAGAGAGAGAGAGAAAGAGAGAGAGGCATGGGCTAGTGTGGTGAGGGGGTCAGAGGGCAAAGTGCAGGAGCTGGCTTTCTCCCACGGTGCAGTCCTGGGGACTAAGCTAAGGTCCTTCAGGCTAGACAGCAAACCCCCTTACCAATCCATTGAGCCACCTCACCAGTCCTACAACCAATGACTCTTACTTGGTCCTTACTCAATGGTTACAAAATGATGACTTTTGTATTCTAGCATGTACTGCTATTAACTCATTTCTCTATTAGTACCCAATTAATTCATTTCTCTATTAGTGATTCCTATGGCTGTATCAATTAGAATTTACTTATTGGACAGGATCTCACTGCGTAGCCTAACCTGGCTTGGGATTCTTCATTTTCTGCTTCATACCTCCTAAGTGCTGGTATTCCAGGAGCTACACTCACCATCACACCCAGCAGTACCTTAAGATCCACTACTGTAGTTAATTATAGTTGCTCTTCATTATCTGTGGATCTGGAATCCAGTTTCAACTATGCACAGATCAAAAATGATCTTTTCAAATAGCACCAACACTAACATGTGCGAGCTGTGCCTTCTCACTCAACAGCCACTGTTTACATGACATGACCTCTGCAGTACGTGTGCCTCTCTGAACAATACTTGAAAGGTGACGTATGATAAATTAAGTCACTACAGTGTTTTATGTATGGGAACTGAGCATCCATGGATTTCTAGTTCTCAAGGGTCTCAGAACAAACCCACCATGGAGACAAAAGGATAAATATATTTTGGTAGTAAACTGTACAAAGCTGTGAGGTGGGAGTTGGATGCCAAGAGGCACCATGGCTTTCTGAATCCTTCCTTCACTTTCTCTCACAGGAGATCCTCTGGGCTCGCCTTGTCCCAGCTTTGGAGGCAGCCACAGTCTCCCTCAGTGGGGATAGATAGTAGCAGCAATGACCTGGACCCTGGACATGTGCTTGTCAATACTTTGTATCTTTGCTTCTTTGCCCTTTCAGTACACAGGGTAGAAAAACTACATGCATGTTCAGAGGGCATATAGACAGGCTCACATAGACATCCACAACAGCATATAAACACATGCCATGTTATTAAGTTATGATTTTATACCAACACTTCCAAAGGCTGCCACACCCCTCATGACTGCAGGGAAAGCTGAGCTGAGCACCTACCCACACATTTAGCCATTTGCTTACTCATATAATAAATTCATGGAAACGTTACAGAACTGTTTTAATCTACCACTAATAAATAACTAAGTCTATTAAGAAAGACAAGCAGGATGGCGACATGGCTCGATGGGGAGAAGGCTTGCCACCAAGCTGATGACTTGAGTTCGATTTCTGATGGCCATAAAATGGAAGGAGAGAACCGGCTCTCAGACTCTCCTCTGATCAAGACAGTCATGCACACATGTGCATGCACACACATGTAATATAAAATATATAAAAATTCTAAGACATTTTTATAACAAAAACATTAGAGTACTGCCCACAGTAGCAAGTATGCACTAATTCCTAACAACATTATCAGGGTTGGAAAAGCACTAAGATCGTCAATTAGCACAATCTCCAGTTAATATGAATTTGAAAAATTCTTCAAAGAGCAGTATCTGAGCATTCACTGGCATTTGCCCCGGGAATGACTGAGTCACTTCTAGAGGAATAAGAGACGAATGTGTGCAAGCAGAGTAAAGGGGAGGCTCACCTTTGCCAATATGTCGCCTGGTGTTTTCAATAGTGGAATTCCGGTTAACGTTGGAGAGCAGGCCCAGGCAGAAGCGGTTCTTATTGTTGGACGGATCGGTGAAACCATCCACCAACACACTGGTGGACGAGGCGTGGAACGCTTCACCCACACGGTTGTTGAGCTCATAGTACACAATAGAGCACCAGTGTTTTGGTTCCTCGTATGCAACAGCTTGAACATCTGTAAGAAGGGAAGAAAAGGTTGTGTTGCTCAAGGTTTGTGCCTGGAGCACCCCCAAACTGAAACTACATTGTGAAACTGGCTGGGCATCACGCAGAGAAGGGCGACTATGATGATCACATGTATCATTTTTGAGAGCTGAAATACTTCTTATTAAAGGTGGCATTCTCCTTTAATTGGAGAACAATCTTCTCCAATGACTAGCAGAAAACCAAAATGCCAGCTAAGCAAGCCCAACAGCAGTGTTTACTGAATACTAATGACCTATTACTTGCTCATTAACATACAGAAATAATAGGAATCACTCTTACTGGCACACTACCTACGAGAAATACAAGTGACCAATGAAAAACCCAATGGCTCAGGAACAAGAGGGCCTGGAGATGTGCTAATGGGGCTGGTGTGGAAAGAAGCTGCTTTTGGCAAAGCTCTGGTAAACCTCTGCTTTCTCAAAGCACCAAATCGAACTTGTACCTATCATGGAGAAGCTGCCTGGCTCTGCAGCAGGCAGCGATGGCCACGGCTGCAGTTTTGCTGTGATTCTAGCTCAGGAAGAAACCTTTCCAGCTGGCCATTCTCCCTCAATGAATCATATCTCTCTCATCCAGACTGCACGCTAACTTCCTTATATTTGCTTTAAGTCATGCGGAGCAGGTGTGTTTCGTCTCTCGCTTCCCAGAATGGGCCAACAGTGGAAACTACCCAGCTTTACTGACAGGATGCAGCTTGTTACGTCCGATCTCTTAAGCCTGACGAATCTCCAAACAGAAAACGCTTCTAAATGCTTTCAACTAAAAGGTTGAGAGATGAATCCTTTCTGCAGCAAACCTCCTTTAACCCGCCTTTGAGACCCCAGGCATACAAACCACACTATTGCCAATGTAATTGCTGATCTGAACCTCATGGGGCCCCATGTACAAAGCAGAAGAAATGCAAAGGAAATCCAGTAGGTTAAAAAAAAAATGGAGGGGGGGCTTCCATGTTCTTCATTAGTTACATTTTATACTTGAGTGGCTTAGCTGAAAATAAACTATTTCCCTTGTTTTCTAAACAGCTCCCCCATCATTTCACTGTTCTTCAAGGAGCAAAGCTTTAGTGATTCACAAGTGCCAAACCTCAAAGGCAGCTTGCAGCCACAGTCACACAAGCCTTTTATTGGCTCTTAGTGTTGTTCGAAATGCTATTCATCTAGTTTAGACTTGGACACTTTTTTCCTATAAAAGGTCAGAAAGATTTTGTGGGACAACTGATCTTTATCACAACTATTCCACTCTGCCTTTGTATCACACGAAAACAGTTATTGACAATAGTTAACAAATGGGCACAGCTGTGTTCTAATAAAGCTTTATTTATAAAAACAGACAGTGGACTGATCTGTCTGTGGGCCGAAGTTTGCTGACCCTTGCTCTGGGAAAACCACCACAGGTGACAAAAGGAAAAAAGCCAACATTCTTTTCCTTTGAAGATATTAGGTGATTTTAAATTGGCTCTGATGGGGAACATTTTAAAAGCTGTTTAAAAGGAAAAAAAAAATCTTAAAAGTATGGTCTCCATTTGGGGCATTAGAGCTAAACTTCTCAGTACAGATGCAGGGTCCACACAGGATATACTTGCTCCCCAAATAAAAATTCCAAAAATGGGTCAGACAGAGGCTACTCTCTCACACACTTCACTTGCTGACTCCCAACAGCTAATGATGACCAAAAGCCATAAAACACAGAGTACCTATAAAGAGAACTTCAAAACAAAATCACTGTTCCAATTCACTTAACTGTATAGCTAAGGATTTTTTATTTTTTTTTGAGGGTATTTATTTTTGGAGCCAACATTTTGGGTCACTGCAAAGTTGGCACAGAGACTTCCCATACACCCTCCCACCACAGAGATCTGCCATCGGATTGGTGTATTCAATATACTCCAAGAGCCTACATGGACACATCATCATTCCGAATCCAGAGTCAGCATTAAGACTTGTTCTTGGTTTCAGTTTGTGGGTCTGAACACATATGAACAGGGCACACTGCTATCCTTCACTACTGCACGGACAGCATAATATTTAAGTCCTGCAAAAGCACCAGCAACTGACTCAGTCCAAGGCACCTCTCATTTCACTAAAAATGGGGTTAAGAACAAAGTAAGACATATTCAGCGGCCACACTGCTTTTACTTTCAATTTGCCTCAGTCTTGGGCTGAGGGCTTGCTGGAGGCCTCCCCTAGAAGTTACTGAGTGGATGGGAGATCTTGCCAGGGCAGCATGGCACTTCTTGGCATGGGGTAGTGTGCGCCTGGTATCCGGGGTAAGATTCAGTGATTCTAGCATCTGCATTCTCTGGTCCCTTAAGCCCACTCAACATGCCACTGTGGTTCTGAGAAGTGGGTGGGGCCATCCACCAAGTCATTAGTGGGCCGAACCTGAGTTGGTGATGAAGACCAGACCTTCCCCAAGGAGGGGAGGTGAATTTCAGTTCAGTTGTAAGTTCTTTGAGGGGAGAGGAATAAATTCCTATCCTTTAAATTCTTCTGGTAACAAAGCTAGGCATGAGTACATTAAGGGAAAATGCACCATTATTTGTTTCAGTGATGGATAAGAGCTATAAAATAGATGAGGCGCACGCACACGCACATGCATTGTGTGTGTGTGTGTGTGT
Organism: Mastomys coucha; assembly: GCF_008632895.1. Taxonomy (NCBI): domain Eukaryota; kingdom Metazoa; phylum Chordata; class Mammalia; order Rodentia; family Muridae; genus Mastomys; species Mastomys coucha. The sequence goes on from NW_022196905.1 coordinate 217,892,736, forward strand.
GTTTTAACACAAAGACAACCATTTGGAAACCCCGCTGTATGGATTTCTGGGGGGATCACCTGTGGGAAGCCTGCTTTGCACTACTGAGGATGGCCTGTTCCTCTTGGCCCATTTAAAGATAATTCTTGCATCATCGATCTCAAGTTATTAATCCCTGAAGACCTGAACGCATGACTTTCTAAATAAAGGATGTATGTTATGTAATGCAGGCCTCCGACCTTGTCCCCACCAGCTCCCCAGCAACCTCATATGTATACAGGCCCATGAAACAGCTATACAAACCACATAGTTATTGATACTAAACCATAGATAAATGTATTTTTAAATAGTTCTTTGTTTATACTATTACGTAACCATTGACAAAAGGTAAAAGCAAATTAACATGCTAATGGGATAGATATGCTTGTTCATTTTCTACATTTTAAACACTACATCTCAGCTGGATACTCAGCACTGACGGATGTACAGCATGCTTGGTTGTCTTTGGAGTTTGCCAACAGCTTGGTTTTCTAATCACCAATGCTGAGACTCAGCCTCACATAGCTTTCTAGTACAAAATGGCAGAAGGATGCTTAAGGCCATTTCAGAGGCTACTGAAAATTCATTCAATCCTGAGATCTCTTATGAGATTGTGACAGAGCTTAAGCAATGGGCTGGGTTCTAGAGAATTCTTTCCTTTAGGTTTAAAAACTACTCGTTTTAAAAAACAACAAGTGTTTTTTTCTATGTTTTGAAGATAAGCTACTTTTGGAAGGTCTCTCTGACTGAAAATAACACTTGGACCTGCAGACAACAAACTCTAAGAGGGAGAAGTGGCAAGCAACTCTACCTCCTCTGTTGATTTCGGCGGGGAGTGGAGGCGCCATCATGTTCGTGTCCATGGGCTGAGAACCATCCTGGGCCATGGGGTCTTCAGGAGGCAGGTAAGCAGGTGGGGGTGTGTCAGCTACAAAGTTTTAAAGAAAAAAAATACATGTGTCAGGCATATACTCTCTTCTGTGTCGAGAGTCTGTGTATGTGTATACCTGTTCATATGTATGCAGATGCACGTATGTGTACATAGGAGGTCAGAAGATAACTTTGGGTTTAATTATTGTGGGGGGGCAGGAACACGTGGGGATCAGAGCATAACTTGGGGAGTTAGATCTCTCCAAATGTAGGTTCCAGGAACTAAATTCAAGTTTTCACAATAGCAGCAAGTGTCTTTACCCACTGAGCCATCTGACCAGCTCCCACCTTTTGGGGGGATGGTGGGAGAAGGAAGGACTCTCAGTGGCCTGGAACTCTATAAGCAGACCGGCCTCCTTGACCAGCGAGCCTGGTCTGTTTGCCCCTGCCTCCCAGAGTATTAAGCACTCAAGCTGAATCAGCCCCCTTAACAAAAGGGGTTTCCGGCTTGGCTTATGCCTGCAATCCTGGCAGGCAGGAAGCAGAGGCTGGATGATGGAGAAGTCAAGGCTAACCTTGGCTACATCAGACCCTGCCTCACCCTCAACCCCTTACCCCTCCCGAAAGGATAAGATACAAAATACCTTAAACTTAAGGTACAGTTTCAGAAAATAATCATAGTCCCAAACTTTGTTTCCATGAAAAGAAAAGAAAAAAAAAGAAAAGAAAAGAAAAGACAAAACAAACACATTGTCAGTGGGCTCCAGGAGTCCCGCTTCTCTTATATTTTTGGTTGTGAGCCTAGCCTTTAACGGCTGAGCCATCTCTCCAGCGGCCCCCCCGCCCCCCGCTTCTCTAGGATCACATCACTTTAAATCCACTAAGAAGAACATGTGCACACTCATGCAGCAGACTCTGAGAGCCCTCAAGTTTGGTTTCACCGGTGTAACCAAACTGCCTGACAAGACTTGGCAAGGGGAAAGTTCTTCCCAGGCCTCCAACATTAAACCTATGGGCAGGAATTTACTGTCTGGGTTTGTTAACACCTATTAATTGAGACTCTGATTTCCCATGACTTTAAGCAATCTCTTTGGACTACCTTCACCATAACCATTTAAGCAATGACTAGCCTAAAAATCCCCAATAACAGAATAGTAGGAAATAAATCAGTTTAGCTCAGCTGTCTTCTGTTTTAGAATTTACATAGGTCTCCTCTGAACAGTTTCTAACAAGTAATAAGATTACTAAAACCACACACATAAATGCAAGACTGGTATTTTCTTACTGTGAAATACAGGACTCAAAAACCAAGTTCCTCATTGGCCTGTCAGCCCACCCAGCATGTACGGCAGAGCCTTAAGAACGGAATTTTACCTTAGGGATCCATAAATGCTTGGGTAAATACTTAGAGGCAACTGTGGAACCCAAATAACAAACTCTGCTCCTTCAGGGATCCCTGGCAGTTCCCACCACCCCTGATCCTGGCAGAATCTTAGCCCAGCTGCTAAGGAGCAGAGAGCCAGCCAGGCTCCTGAGACTTTTCTGCACTTCTCAGTCTGCCCTCCCCATACTCCAGCTTCTTGCTGTAGCTGTAAAGGTTAAATCTGCTTTGGCTCACGCCAGGAGCAAAGCCAGGAGGCTGTTCTCAACAGAACCTGATGAATTTACACCAGCAGGGCTCAGAGTGGCCGGGCCTTTATTGATAGTGTTCTGCTATCTCCATTAGTGCACGCCCTTTCTCCTTGCTCTTCTGAGCTTGGGCTTTAGTCTCTGGCAGCCAAAGACAAGACTGAGTTCTAGCAATAGTCTCTGATTCTCTTTCCTGGGGCTCACTTGGGGTTACCCCTGCTCAAAAGTCGTCTGGAATGGACCCTGTCACCACCAACCCATCATAAGACTCAACAGGCTTGCCAGGGAATGGGCAGACAGGAAACCATCGAATGGTATTCGTCTGGTTATGAAAGTAATCTCTCCTCTTTCTTCATCCCAAACAGAAAGACATAATGCAAAATTAACAGGTTGAAAAATAAGAGTAATTTTTTAAAAAAAAGAAGCAGAAATAAAGTGTAGACCTCTTTTCAATTTCTGAAGGTTCAATATGGATGTTGAATTCAAATTTAACCTAAAGCATTTTAAGTGGTTCTATAAACATGCCTGCCTGCGCAGTTGTCTTCCCTCACAAACATACCCAAATTTCAAGATGACCTTCCTGTTATACAACCCTTTATGCCACTGACTGACGAGGACTCTGGCACTAGTATTTTAGATGCTTGTTTACTAACCTGCATTTTGAAACCCAGAGCGTCCTAATTAATCACGTATTTTGATAACTATTACAGCATCCGTTATGACTGCAACAGGAAAATAACTGGTTTTGTCTCTGCTAAGTTAAACAAGCAGATGGTCTCCAGCATGTCTGTTACAATTGGTTGTTGTTAAAAGTACATGCTTCTTGGGATTACATCACTGGTTAAGTGAATCTAATTAAGTGGGGGTTGTGACCCCTCAGAAAACAGCTCTTCCAAGTCTGCATTGACAGCAAAGACTCTTCCATGCTGGAGCCGCTTCTCAGAACAGCACTGGGTGTAACATGGCGTTTTTTCTTTCTTTTATGGAGAGCAGAGGCTGGAACAACCGTGCCACTCCCAGAAGGATGCAGCTGTTTCAAAACGTTTGAAAACAAGGGACAAATGTAGCAGGAATCCAACAGGCCATTCCTTTGTCTGGCTGTGAGACTCCACTCTCTACAATGGTGTTCTGAAGCAAGGGTTCAGGGTTCAGACCTCCCTGCTGCAGGCCACGCCCACCCACCTCCCCAAACACCCCACCCCCAGTCTCTGGGCCCGCCCTCCTACCTGGCATCTGGAAAGGGCTGCCCGGGTCTGAGCTGGTTGGGGAGTGAGGATAGGTACTGCTGCTGCCACCAGGAGAGTTGGGGTAGCTGCTGTTGGGGGAGTGGGGGAACGGGTGGCTGTTGGGCTGCTGGAAGGAGTCTGGGAACGTGGCGTTCAGTGGCATGTGAGGCTCATTTTGTCCCAGGTTGCGGAACTGAGCCAGGAGGCTGTGCTGAGGGTTGTACTCGCTGTGCCTTGGAACCAGCACCGGCGGGAGAACTGGAAGCAGAAAGAAAAGAGAGAGAGAGAGAGAAATAAGAATGGTGAAAACTGCTAACGACCTCACAGTAAGTGAGGGCAAATAACCAGAATGCCAACTGTCAAGCCCACAGTACTGAGCAGAGGGGGAGCAAACTCTCCAGCCCGGATCACAGGACTGCGGCCAGAGGGCAGCGCCCCTGGCCTGTTGACCCAGGGAAACCTCAAAACACAGTTTCAGATTAAAACATGTTGCTTTATTCCACCTTAAATTGTCCTATTCACTGTTAACAATATACATCACCAGCTAGTCAGATGGCTTCATGGGTAAAGGAGCTTGTCACACAACTGGCCTGTGGCATGTGCACGCTGCCACGTCACACAACTGGTCTGTGGCATGCGCACACCGCCACGTCACACAACTGGTCTGTGGCATGTGCACGCCGCCATACACACATTACACACACACAGAACTGTGGCATACACCCACAACCCCAGTACTCAGGTAGGAGGTTAAGGCAACAGGATCTCAGGCTGAAGAGCAGTCTGAGCCGCGCTGTTTACGTACTTACATATATTGCTACTGATGCTCTTACTTGACAGTCTGCTGACATCTGAGTTACTGAATGATATTGAATGATATTACTTACCAGTAAGTATTTTAACTGACACATTAGCTCCTTTAAAAATAAAAAGTTACAGAATGAAGAAGGTTGAAGAAATAAACACAGTGGGCATGGAGCACCCAAAGCCCACGGAAGATGGCTAGTTATGTAGCCTGGAGGATCTGGATGAAAGTTCCCACTTCTCCATGATTCACAAAACAGGGCCAAGGAGTACCCAGCTGCTACGGAACTGAAAACCCCAATATAGGAACGTCTAAGTGGTAGGTACTTAAACACAAGCAAAAGGATTGTCTCTCCTGAAAGCAACAGGTTAAGAAACTAAGATGGCGGAGATCAGCACGGTTAACTCCCCAAATCCTGGCAGAGCCACAACCAAACTGATGAACAGCAAGGGATGGGCTGCCTAAAGGTAACTTTAGAACCCCACTCTGGGAACACCCCAAGATGTCCTCCAGAGTCACCAGGTAGCTTCCCCTTACTCACAAAGACCTTTGGAAGCCCATCTGCCCGTGTGGCCCAAAACAGCAGAGAAAAGCAATAGGTTTTAAAGCTGCATGATTGGAATTTGTTCTTATATATAAAATACTTGGATTCACCCATTTTTGTTCAAAACTTGTTTGGGTGTAACTCCCACTTCCAGTGTTAGGCTTATCTGCTCAATTCATTGTCAGTCCTCAGGGACCTCCCCAGAGCTTTGTACAAATCCAGAAAACACTTCCTGCGGCTCTGAAGGTCAGAAGCACCCACCTCCCACCCAGTCCCCTCATTCTGACCTCCTCACAGGGCAGCTCCAGGTTCTTGTGTGCTTGTCCATCTGTGTGTGTGTGTGTGTTGTGTTTGTTATGAATCTGCAGTCATAAAAGTCTTGTATACCCACACTGAATGGAAGAATTCATCCCTGTACCCTTCCCTTGTGGGGCATGGAGAGTGTCCCAATTTGTTTAGGTTTCTGAGCCACTAGTTTTATTTGTGGTATGAGGGATGCATCTAATTTTATCTTTTTCTAACTGGTTAACCAGCCACCTTAAATGCCACTGGTTAGGAGTCCATCTTTGTCCTGGAGACCGACGGGACCTTTCTCACAACGCCCTACGTATGTTCTGCTGATTTCTCAGACAGTTCCTTCTGCTCTTGTCTGTGCCTCTGCCATCATTTCATTTCTTGGGTGCATGCTTCTCTTTCCAAATGGCTCTAGTTACTTCCCTGTCTACCTTCTGGAAACAAAAAAAAAGTTCTTGATGCCTTATTGAGAGGCCATTACATTCACAAGTGCACAGGAGAGGATCTTGGTGCTGAAATGCTTTCTTTACAATAAGGAAGAGCTGGGCAGGAGATGGAAGCAGGAGGATGCTGAGTGCAAAGCTAGTCTCAGCTACAAAATGAGTTCAAGGCCAGCCTGGGCAACGTAGCTAGACTGTTAAAAATAAGAACTAAAGAGAGGCACAGTAGTTAGGAGCAGGCACCGTGCTTCCAGTTTCCAGCAACCACATGGATAATTCCATCTCTAAGGGATCCTTCTTCTGGACTCTGAGGGCACCTGCATGCATGTGCACACAGTTAAAATGAAGAAAAAGCCATGGGTCCAGCTTAGTGGTACAGCACCTGCCTAGCACACATGAGAGCTCAGGTTCATCCCCAGGACTGGAAAAACAAATACATCAGGAAGGTCTGCTCAAGTCCACAGTCAGTGGCTCTGAGACTTGTAGACACTGGCTGTACTAGTCTCCTAGGGCAGCTGTAATAAAATACCCAAGAGCAGTGTCTGTAGCGACAGGAATTCACCTTCCTGTGGTCACAGAGACTGAGGCCTCTGTTCTTGGCTCCTGAAGGCCAACTCTCCTGGTGGATCTCTGCATAGCTTAACCTTTCTTACAAGGATGTTAGGCATAGGGCCTCCCACAATGTCTTCATCTTACTTTATCTTCTCCTTAAAGGCCCTGTCTCTAAAACCCACATTCCAGGGTACTTGGGGTTCAGGTTACAACATGAATTTAGGGACACACACAACCTGGTCTGTAAAGGTACATGCAGTGTCGTCCAAGTTTCCAAGCACCCCAAACTTCATACTTATGGACAATGTGCTCGGTTTGGAACTGCTCTCCTGATGTTTCCAGAGATGCTGTTTTCTGTAAGATACTTTGGAGAGGCCAGATTCCAAATTTGCTTCCTCAACACTATCAGAATCTGTTCTTTTTGCCTTTGGGCCCTGAGGTTTACTTTATCCTTGGATATGAAGCCTAATGGTTGGTTTGCCTAAAGCTTCGTCTCTAAGATGACCAGGTTGTGTGTTCAGAGAACTCTGGTAACTAATACCCAGACCTGGTTGAGCTCTGTACCCTTCCTGAAAAAGAGGCCTGGATGAGTGGAGTCTTTTGCATGCACCTGACAACCACCTGAAGTCTGTGTGTGCGTTGTGTTTGCCTATGTGTATGTTTATGTGTGTGGGTGTGATTGTGCGCATGTGTGAGCATGCATATGTGTTTGTGTACATGACTGTGTATCTGTGTAAGTGTGATTGTGTGTATGTGTGTGTGCATGCGTGTATGTGTGTGTGTGTGTGTGTGTGTGTGTGTGTGTGCCGCCTAGGGAAATCTGTAGTTGGATGCTGGTGATCTAAACTTAGGTCTTCAGGCTAATGCCGGAAGCACTTTACCAACTAAGCCATCTCACTCTCTGCCACATCTTTATTTAAATGTTTAAAAATGGGCTGGTGAGATGGCTCAGCGAGTTAGAGCACTGACTGCTCTTCCAGAGGTCCTGAGTTCAATTCCCAGCAACCACATGGTGGCTCACAACCATTTGTAATGGGATCTGATGCCCTCTTCTGGTATGTCTGAAGATAGTGACAGTGTACCTACACACATGAAATACATATATCTTTAAAAAAAAAGTTTAAAAATTCTTCATTTTAGCTTTTACTTTAATTTTGTGTATATATGTGTGTATCTGTGTAAATATTTCTACATGCGTGCTGGTGCTGTCTGTAATCTAAAGCTGGAGTTACAGGTAGTTGTGAGCTGCCAAATGTGGATGCTGGGAATTGAACTTGGCAGTTTGTACTCTTAACCACTAAGCCATGTCTCCAGCCCTCTAAGAATTTAAAAGTAAGATATTCTTTTTTCCATCTTTTCCTGGCCTTTCAGAAGAGAGGAGTTGGAATTCTTTCCTCACTGCTGTTAACTCTGCTTCTCAACTTGGCATTTCCTTCCATGAAAAAGTAAAATCCCCTTTCCAGATAACAGGATAGCCAAACTAAAACTGCAGGATGCTTCAGTTTGAAGAGATGTTTGTGATTCTTCTACTGGGCTCTGCTTTTCTGCGTTGCCAAGGCGCATGGGAAAGGAACGGCCGAGAACGGCTAAAATTATACAGCAGAGCGCGCAGCACCCTCACACCCCAGATGGGCGCTTTGTCCAGAGTCTCAAGAGCAGCTTGAAATTCTGCACCAAATGGTCAGTGGCAATGTGTTCTCGTCTAAACCTGGCAAGTCTTCAGCTGTGCTCTGACCCTCCAAATGTTCTCCGAGAGGCAGCTGGTTTCTGCTTTAACACAGAGAGCTCGGATGATGAGGTTGCCAGCCCCTTTGCTGTGTTTGTTCACGAAGACAGAATGGCAATCAAGCTACTAAATGCTTCCTGCCCCGTTCTGCAGGGCAAGAGGAGGTACCTGGCAAAGTGACCTTGGCAGGATGACCACCTCAAGACTCTGAGCAAATCACCCAACTTCTTGGAGTTTCACTCTGGCTTTCCTCAGGCAGCTCTGCCCTAAAATCTGTTTGCCTTCTGCTATGACTTCGTGTGCAAAGCTCGGTCCAGGTGAGATCTCAGGACATCTCACGGGGGCTGTCTAAGAGCAGAGAGGTGGTGCAGTCAGCCGTACAGTAACAACTTTACAGTAACAACTTTACGAAGGGCAAGTTGCCTCAGCAGCCGCTTAATACAGATGTCCCCCGATAAGAGTGTCCTGGGTGACCTTGTGGGTGGAAACCATTCCTGTAAAGAGGTGGGGGAAGGGGCTGGTGAAATGGCTCAGTGGGGAAGAGCACTGACTGCTCTTCGGAAGGTCATGAGTTCAAATCCCAGCAACCACATGGTGGCTCACAACCACCCATAATGAGATCTGACGCCCTCTTCTGGTGTGTCTGAAGACAGCTACAGTACTTACATATAATAAATAAATAAATCTTTAAAAAAATTATTAAAAAAAAAAAGAGGTGGGGGAAGATGGCTTTCAAGGTAATAGTATGTTTGTTTATAAAATTAAATCTCTTACTTCAAGATATGCCTCGGAAACTGAAGAAATGGTTCTCCGAATCTTAACCAAGGTTAAATTTTAACAGCAATAAACAACAGCTAAAAACCCTTTATCTTTTTGTTTGCTCACTGGTGGTGAGCTGAGGGTGGGCAGGGTTTGAAATATTAGATAAGGTCTCCTGAGCTGTGGTTATAAAAGTCAACCGGAAGACATGGCTCCACCATAGGGTGTCTCCATGTTGATTCTTACCACTATAATCTCCAGGGAAGTAGGTTCAGGCTAGCTAAGTAACTCATTCTGGACCTATAGCACCTGAAGGAAGGAGCCAGGGCTTGAGTGAAAGAATGTTCACAGTCCCCAATCTTTATTACTTAGTCCTACAAAACTGAGAGGAGACTTGTAAAAGTCACGGAGTGCATGTGGTGTGTGTGTGTACACTTGCATGCACGTGTCTATGTATGTATGTATGTAGTATAGTATGAGTATTTGTGGTATGTGTATATACACATGTGTGTAAAAGAGAAAGACGGGGTGGCGGTGTGTGTGTATGACAGAGAGAGAGAGAGAAAGAGAGAGAGAGAGAGAGAGAGACAGACAGACAGACAGACAGACAGACAGTCGCTAGGTTTCCTCAATTGTTTCTCTACTTTATTTCTTGAGACAGGCTCTTTCACAAAACCTTGAGTTCAGTGTTTTGGCTACTCTGGCCGGGCCGTCGAGCCCCCATAACTGCCTGTCTCTTCTGCCCTTACTGTGTTTTCAATTAATACACTTGAGAGTTGTATTCTAATCCCTGCCCTGTTTAGTGTAATATAGTGCAGTCTTTCCCTAAGTATGCTCCTCATATCCTTACTTAACAGCAGATTGTGAACACCGTCCCTGTGAACTAAACCAAAACCTGGACATTTGGGCAAATTCAGCTTGGGTCACTGTGCATTGGGTACAGGACATGGGTTTCTTGTTCCATGTCTCTAGCTATGGAAACCAAACCTCAAACTTCTCACTTGTGTCAAATACCTAGCAATGACTCCTAGCATTTCTAAGATTCTGTACAGAGGTAGCTCTGAGTCTTAGGTAGAATACAGACTCAAACCAGTATGCTATGGGAACGGCCGGGTTGGCCTTAGGCTGCTCACAACAAAGCAGTATCTTGGGGGCAGAGAAATGAACTAAAGATGCTTGTTGCTAAGCCTGAGGACCTGTTTGGTTCCTGGAATCCACTGGAAAGAAAGAAAAGAACTGACTCCTGCAAGTTCCACTCAGACCTCCACACACACAATGGCGTGTGCCTCTTCCTATACAGACTGCCAAACAGATGTAAAACAAACAAACAAAAAACCCCAAACAAAGCCGTGTTGTTTCTTCAGCCAAGCTGCATGGTATCACGGAAAACACACTGGGTCTCACTCAAGCCGGCCTAGGATACCTAGTGCATGAACTTAGGGTGCACACACTCTTGCTGGGATTGCCACGCGGGTGTCCCCCATCAGGAGCCGGCTACAGCAGCCTCCCACCAACAGCTCCCCCACAACTTCTTCTCTTTGCCCAGTTTCCTTTCCTTTGCTAAACGTCTATTTGCTTCACTTCCACAGAGGGAAGGTATGAGGTTATAAGAGAGTACAGAAGCCTTCTAAGGTAGGGAATAACCTCAGAGTATAAGCTAACATTATCACACCAGGAGTTAAAAACAAAAACCACTGTGGGCAATGCATGAGAGAGAACAAAACTGTTTTAGCTTTAGATTTCCAAACGTAGGCTTTTCCTTAACTCTTCATTAGACAAGTAACAGGAAAGATTTTTAAAACCTTCTTCCCTTTCAATAGTAGACCTGCAACAACAGTACTTCCACGAGACACACATCAGTTACATATGCTGACAGCCGTGTCAAATATTAGAGCCACGCTCTAACACACTATCATAAGTTAAACCTGCCTAATAAAGAAACCGAGGTGCCGGAGCACTGCTTCGCAGTCAAGAGTGCACTCCAGCCGGCCTTAGAAAGGACTGGAGTTTGGCTCCCAACACCCACATCTAGTGGCTCATCCAGAGGGGATCCGAGATGCGTCTGGCCTCCAAGAGATCATGTGCACATACCAACAGGGCCCAGGCATGGATGCTCCCAACTCAGCTCAGTCCATAGGCAGGCTACCACGTGTATCTTAGAGCACACGCTCTAAGACTTATACTTCTGGATGTTTGGCTCCTCTGTTAAAGAGAAAACCAATAGCTTCCTGGGTCTTGGGAAGCAGTCCCGTGCACTACTATATGTGCAGGGAATTTGAACTTGGATCCTAGCCCTCCAGTTACAAGTTGTGCGTTACTCAGACTCTACACCTCCGCAGCCCTTGGCACTTACTACTTAGGTCAGAAGTGAGTGAGAATGCGTGGGTGTTGGTCAAGAAGGAGCCCAGCCCACACCGGCTGCTGTGATTCACAGTCACTATTTTAATGTAATGATTACCACGAATTAACTAATTGCTTCATCAAGACTTGCTCCTATTACATGCTTCATTTTATTCTATGGGAGGTACGGAGGAGAGCAGAGCCCTCCTTCATCTTGTAGACCACATCATTTTTAAGAATTCACTAGTGCGGGGGTCTCTTCACACCTGTGACTAACTGATCTTCACGACAACCGCAGACAGATGGACCATTGCAACCTCCAGATTCCTCTGCAGGTCTATAAGTGGCTCAGGGCCAAGCTGCCCAAGGTGAGTGGAAGCCTAACCCCATTATCCACATCATGATCTCACAGCATTACTGAAGGAAACCGGGACCTTCTTCACAAGGCTTTTCCTGTCTTGAATTCCTAAGGAATCCCATTCTACCAGTCCACCATGCCTGGATACTCCATGTGTAGTTTCAGGATTTCTGACCTATCCCAACCAATAGTTTCCAGTCTGCTTCTGTTTTAAGGACTTTCTTCATCAAATGGCCTCTGGTTTGAGGCACAATCTCTCCTTCCTGCTGCTGTGTTCTGACTCCCTCTGTTGTCCTAGTGCTGGGGTCACAGGTGCGAGCCACTCCATCTGGCTTTGAAGAAGAAACAAAACAAAGCTTCAGAAACAATAAAGACCCTGTCCTCTGACTCTGCATGGATATGGCGGCAGGTGCCAACCCTGTGCTCCTCCACAAAATAAATAAGAGAAACCTTCACATCCTCTTCTTACACTTGGGGATGGCTCTGTTGGTAAAGTGCTTGGCTTGCAAGCATGAAGACCCTTACTCGAACTCTAGAATTCATATAATTCCAGGCACAATGACTCGTACTTATAATTCCCCGGGCTCCCAAACTGGGTAGGCAGAGACAGACGTAGCCTGAAACTCTCAGGCCAAGAGAGTTAAGCCTGGTGACCATCAACCTTGGTGAGAGGCTCTGCTGCAAAGTGGACCATCAACCCTGGTGAGAGGCTCTGCTGCGAAGTGGACTGTGCAGCCTGGTGACCATCAACCCTGGTGATAGGCTCTGTTGCAAAGTGGACTGTGCTCCTGAGAATGACACTCAAGACTGGCTGACCTCCAAGTGCACACATACACATAAAAAAAAAATCTTTGAGATAATGGACATACATGGACATTTCTGCACATGTGCCAGTGTTAGCAAGAACAGTATGCAGGTGTGTCTCAACGGAGGAAGTCTTGTCGGTGCTATTCTGAGGTTTATGAGTTAAGTTCATCCTCCATCCACACCTGTCATTCAATTTAGCATATGCTACCATAATTATATGCCAGTCTTTTCTGGTGGGTATAGTTCCTGTAGACTCCTGTGTTTATTATATATATAAGAAGGAAGAGAAATTTAGATGTGCTGGAACACAGTGCATGCTGTCTTGTTTATTTTCTTTTGTTAGTATAGTTAATTTATCTCCAATCTTCAAAATTTTTGTTATGAACACATCCTGGTATCTGACTTATAACTTCAAAACTTTCAAATAATGCCAATACTTGCTCCCAACCCAGCAAGCTTAGCTGCTGCCCAGATGCAGAGAGATTTAACGATGGGGCCCCATCTGAATAAATCCAGAGTCAAAATACTCTAAGTTGGAAATGGATTCTTACCTAACCCACCTAACCCTAAAGCTCACCTCGCCTGGGTGGCACCCTGGGGTTTCAATAGCTGTGTGTGACTGGAATCAGGCTCCAATGTGACTAAGTGGAAGGCAGTTCTGCACCATCCAACAGGGTCCCTGGGCAGAGCACTGGGGTGACTGAGTTGTAAGACCAACTGACACTTTTCCACAGAACACTTTTTCAGTTGAGATCATTACAGATTCATATATAGCTTTATGCCACCAATACAGCCTGACATCGATACTTTTTAAATCTAGAAGAACTCCAGCACCTTCATGACCCACCTAGGGTGCCTCTTTCCTCAGTATCTACTTCCCCTGCCCTGTTCCTCCTGGGGAATCATGAATCTTTCTTCAGCTCTATAACGTTTAAAACATTTTCTTCCAGGATAAACAGGGCAGCTGGAGTTGAAGCCCATATTCAGCCAACACGTGAGGAGGGTTTTCAGTTTATTTCAACTTTAAGCAGCCAGCAGTTACTAGGCTGCCAACTAAGCTGAGATTTCCATTTTCATTGCTAACAGAAATCTCAAACTTTGTTTAGGGGATGGTGTCGTATGAGACAAGTTTTCCTCATGTGGCCCGAAACAATCTTTCTCCTCGGCCCCTTGAGTGTTGGGGTTTATAGATATGTACTGGCATGCTTGACAAAAAATCACAGAATTTTAAACCAGAGTTTGATAAGGGCTTCCATGGTGAAATTCAAAGTGCAAAAATAATTTTTATGAACATGAGAATAAAAGAGAGAGAGAGAGAGAGGGAGAGACAAAGAGAGGGGGGCCAGTGGACAGGAAACCCCCAACTAAGGCACTTTGGGAGCAGCGGACAGCAGCTGAATGGTCCTCTCAATACCACAATTAGGTGACTTATTTCGCCTTGGTCAGCATTTACTTTGGGAAAAGAAAAGGAGAAGCAATATTTAATCCAACCACTAATAAGGAGCCTCCGCTCCAAAGGCCAGTAAAGTCCAAGCAAACAGCTGGACCGCTACATCAGCAGCTGGGGCCGAGTCAGGAGCGCTGAGAACTTTCTGTTTCCTGCAAGTGTCTACACGTGTGCAGGGGCAATCTCCGAAGGCCTCCGTGTATGTTTCAATGGTGGCTAGAGTATGACCTTTCCACAGAAGGAAGGCTCTCTGGGGCTTCGCTGAGCACAAGAGGCAAAGTTTCCCAAAGTGCTGGGATGTGTAACAAGATACACAGCACAGGTTAAGGAAAAACTGTAATTACTTAAACTGATGACATTACTTTAGGACAAAAAAATAGAACATGAAGATACTCAAAGGAACAATGACAAAATCTGACTAAGCAGATTTTGAAATGAAATCAATTGTTTCTCTGGTTAAACTTGATTATCTGAAGGAAAGACCTAGAAAGAGCGAGTATCAGCACAAGAAAAGCCCCAAATGCTCAATAACTTAAAGACCAGCTCACTAGCACCCTACGAATGGGAGACCATAAAAGGGATGTGGGGCTTGACTAGCCTGAACACCTAACCAGCAGTTTAGTAATTTTAGCATGAATATCAACTATGAGTGCCAGTGATGTGCAGCTGCCACGTGACTACACACACATATTCTAAGAGGGCACAATACCATTTCACAGTATGAAAAATAAAAGGAAACCCCTGGTATATTTAAATCAAATACATCTCTGCCTTACACTCAACGGGTTTCCAGAAGTGCCCTGTGAGTGGCTGAAGAAGAGAAAGGATGTGAAACCCAGAATCATATTTGGCCAGCCTTCCATCACCAAACCTTCACATTAGAGCAAGTTACTAAGTAACCAAGAGTTGCGCCAGGAATGGTTTCCGCTTTTATCTTACACCAGCAAGAAAAAGACCCAACAGAGGAAGGTTTTCAAAGGCAGCAGACAAATGGAAAACCCACCTCTAGAAAGACAGATGTCCATATGGATAACTTAGTCACAGCATTTCCAGTGACTGACAATGATCAGTGTCACGGTGGTAGCTGAGACAGGGCCACCAGCTCGTACGGTGCCCACCTAACAGAGGTCAGCTGGACAGTGCTGGCTGTGAAGTTTATTATGAAGAAGCTTGGGTTGCTATGGGAAAGGCGTAGTCTCTCTGGGGTACGAAAACAGCGGAATTAAAGAAGAGTCCCACCTAAACAGACCTCTGCAAGATTAGATCTGAAAGAGAAAGAGAAGCGAGCTGGCCCAGGTGGGAGGAGGGAGTTATGAACAGGTGGAAAGGCACACAGAATGCACACAGAAGTGCACAGCCATGAAGAACACAGGAAAGGAAGCGAGGGAAGGAGGCAGAAGCCTGAAGCCACAGAGCTCTACGAAAGAGCAAAAGGAAAGAGGACCTTTCGATCACGGCCACCTCTAAGTGGATCTCAGCTGCAGGGGCTACACAGCTGACATAAGCAGTTTATGTAGGGGGCGGGGGCTGCAGCATACAGGACAAAATGCTGGCTAGCTGGCATCACAGAGTGTGAGAGTGGGGTGTTTCTAACAATACCTTAGGTGTGAGAGCACGCCCCGTACCCAAACGCCTCTGCTTTCCAGATGTCTGGCACGTAAGTCCCTTGACTCAGGACTCCTTTTCATTACTTACCCAACATTAAAATTTTCCCTGTGGACCATGTCAGCCGAAACACATGTACCCAGAATCTAATTTGTATATAATATTTGCACGATACTTTTTACTCTTCGAGAATCCCATCTCCATTTCAGTTTCAGGCTAAAAGAAAACCATGTGTCTGTATATGAGATGTTCCTAAAAATAAACAAAATCAAAACCCCACATCCCATCTGGTTTGACAAAGAGTAAAGAATACCAGAGCTAATAAGAACCCAGCAAGGCTAGGGAAAGGGGCAAATGTAGCCCTAACCCAGAACAACAGTGTAATTTTCAAAGGGTCCAATAAAAAGGCACCTGGAAATAAAGCTAGAAGGTTTGTAAGAAGTAGACAGCAAAGTTTAGAGTACTAGATAACACTATGTGATGAACCTAATGTTATCTGTCCTTCTCAAATGAAATTGCAACAGAGGAGAAGGCCCTTCATAGCACTAGATAAGGTAACCCTACAAACATACATTCTAGAATCATGCAGCACACTATGGATTGAACACAACAATCAGTTCCGGGAAAATCTAATGTCATTATAGAACATTTTAAAATACACGAAATGATATGTGTTCCTATGGATCAATGTGTTAGTATAAAATATGCATGGAGATAAATGTTGAACTCAGAATGGTGGTTATTAATGGGGATGTACTATCACACCTGGTTTTAGTTTATATGCTCTGTTTTCTTAAACTAGGTGGTGGACACAAAAGTGTTTGCAAATTATTCCTAGACTTTATTTTTCACAACTTAAATATTGCACAAAAATACAAAATGTCTTTAGAGAGAAACAAACACATCATTGCATGACCATCGTGTAGGTGTGCACTCGCTGAAGCAACTCCTCTATCCCTGATGTCTGACTTCCTGTAAGAGAAGATCACCTGGCTGTCCCAGGAGCAGGGACAGGGAAGGGAGCCACATGATTTGGACGCCATAAACCACTGGCTAAGCGAGCAATGCCATCCATACAATCCTCCTGTGAGTGACAGTGAAGCATTTTAATGCTTCCATACAGAACCACTTGCCAGCTGATCCACCTGTCTGATGTAGAGTCAAACTCAGGGGCAAAACTACATAAATTAAAGATGTAGAGGTTTGTATCCATGGGAGACTGGTAACCAGCGCTCACTCGCATACCCTCAAGTCCCTATGGCACAGGACCTGTGTGGAACCTGTGTCATCTGCCCTACATGTTAAATCGCCCGATCACTTAGGATCCCTGACATGATAGAAATGCCATGAAGACGGTCACTCGGTTGTTTGTAGAGTCAGAGAGGCTTCTGTCCTTCTCTGTCTACACTGGTTAGTCATGCAGAACTGATCCCTGGTTCCTGATCAAGAGGAATGAACAAGCTGTATAGCACTCAGCCCAATCATCAGAAGACCCTAAGCTCCTCCCAGGACAATCAATGGGCTGGCTTACTCAAGACTTTGGCAATGGAGCCCACTGCTGAGGCAAAGCTCTGTGGTCACAAAGCTGGGCTCGCCAGTGCAAGCCAGCCTAGATGAGGACTGCCAGCAACAAGAGCTCTCGGGTCACCCTCCAGCAGCACCAGGCACGGTACGGCCCTGATCTGTCCAAGGTGGCCGTGCCACCTCCCTAAAAGCCTGTGGTGGAAGAGGAAGCCCTGCAGAGCCCTGAGCCCAAGAAGCAATGGAGTCCACTGACTTTTTCGAGCACTAAAACTGAAAGAGAAAGTACCAGGAAGGGTCAGCTTGCTCAGGACAGACAGAGTTCCTCTGCCTTTTTTAACAGCAGCTGATTTGGAATCCAGACTATACAGCTTTTACCATACCCCAGTGCCATCTATGACATGACAGATTCTTATAAAGCAAACAGCATTGAATCCTTGCACAGCAGAACAGTTCTGCAGGGAACACACCACGGCACACTTCCACATGGATGACAAGAGGCGGTGCCAGGACCCGTGACGTGGCTCTCGTCACGGCTGCCCCCACGAGATCCTTCCTTGGGCGGCCCCCAGCTACCCTTCCTTCCAAGCACGGGACGAGAGCCCATGCTGCTGGTGTCTTCTCCTGATGCACTGCACAGCTAAACTCGCTACAGAGATATGCAGAACCAAGGTGCACCATTCAAAGCCAATTCAGACACAAAATCCAATTTTCAGAACCTGTTCCTAAGGAAGACTGTTACTTGGGGTGGGGGGGGGGGAGTTAAGCATGCATGAAATACCCAGGGCCTCTTAAAACTTGGGCCTGGAAAGCACTCCCAAAATGTTCAAGTGCTGAAGGCTTGTCCCCAAAGCCTCATGAGTAATATTCGAGGCACTGAAGGGGATGGTGGGACTCGGAGCTTCCTCTTTAGATATGAGCTCTGCTCTGCCACCCACTCCACCCCAGGATGCTGCAGTGCTGCAGGTCGGAGAGGACAGGGCGGAGGGCACCAGGGACTGAACCTCTTCTCTCTACACAGTGATTGCTACAGGTGCTTGTTACAGTGAGGGAAGACTGACATCTGAGCGCTCCTGTGTTCTTTCTCTCTTGCACACACATGTGCAATACATACAGAATTTCCCCCAAATATTTTGGAATTACAACCCAAAACAGAAAGGTGCCTTTGTTCTGATCTCAGCGGGACTCAGGGGGCCCACAAGGGGCCCCCATCACTCACCTGGGCTCTCCACTCGCTTATAGTGGTAGGGGTTGATGCAGACCTCCTTCTGCTTGGACCCAAACGGGAACTCACAGCATTCCAGAGGCTTCAGTTCATGGTGGCTCTGGAGGTCGGGCCAGCGCCACACACGGCAATAAATGACGTGAGGTAGTCCCTTCCGGTGGGACACCTGCAACCTGCCATCCAGGGAGCGAGGAATGGTGACGCAGTTACTCGGCTGCCCCGGGCAGCTCAGGGCCTTCTCCAGCTCTTCCATGGCCCCTTTCTTCTTCTTCAGTTTCTTCACCAAAGCGTCCACAGCTTTCTCTGCCCATTTCTCTTCTTCATCGCCCTGTTTCCACCCGAGGAGTCTCTTCACAGCTGGACTTGTGAATGAAAACAAGCTGGTCACATTCATAGCGACTGGTCTAGTTCTACACGCTCCTCAGACAGGGTGAGGTGACAGCTCCCTCCGGGGTGGGAGCACAAAGCCAACAGAGGTTTCAGTTTCTTTACATAGATTCTCTTTAGCTTCTTAGTCTGTGGTTTGGAAAGGTAGAAAATATTCTTCCAGCGAGGGATCCAGTCAGCACCTGCAAAGGAAAAGACAAGAAGCCGACTTTAAAATGACGTCTAACTGCGTCACAGTTAACTATGTGCCAGGTACTAATTACTTAAGCCTGCCTCTGTACCGGTAGGCTACGCTTGGCTTATACTGTTCAGCTTTACAATTCCGTGACTTCATTAGAGAGGTGCAAGCCCATGCTGAGTTCATGAACACTTGTGGTCTATGATGCCAGGAACTGGGCTACCTTCTTCTAAAATTCATACATTAAAGGCATAGTGCCCACTGCAACCAACTGTATTTGGGCTTGGAGCCTCTGAGAAACTCGCTAGGGTTAAATTAGATCGTAAGGGTGGGTGGGGCCTTGAGGCAGCAGGATCGGCAGTTTTACAAGAGGAAGGCAAGAAAGGCAGCACCCAAGCCCTGGACAAAGGTCATGTGAGTGTTCCGGGCACAAAGCTCCACTCAGGCAATTTACATATTACCACCTCATATGTAAACGAAAGCGACAAGCCTCAACAGATATCAAACTGCAAAGAATCAAAACTCCAGCAACTGACACTCCTAGTGGGAGACTGATGCTTAACTGATAGCAAGAGCTGACAGACACAGAAGACAAAAGTGTACAACTGTGACCAAATGTATATGCAAAACCAATAGGTGACAGAGAAAATTCATTTGGACCATAAGCTTCTGTGGGCAGAGGGGCCGCTCAGTGCCTAAAGCGCCTGCCTTATGAGACTGAGGGCCGCTCAGTGCCAAAAGCGCCTGCCTTATGAGACCGGGGGTCTGAGTTCCCTTCTCAGAGCGTGACCCGTGCTCTGAGCGGACACTGCGGATCACCGCACTCTGAGAGGGCACAGGTGAGTCTCTGAACTTGCTAGCTAGCCAGCCTAGACCAGTTGGCAAGCTCACATCAGTGAGACTGTCTTGATAATGAATAAACCAAACGACCAAGGCGGACAACTGTGATGTCTGCAAAATGTGCACACAACCATGCATAATAAACAGTAATAAGACCCCTCAGTCTTAGTATAGCTAAGAAAGTAACAATAATATTGTTATTGGAAATAACCATGTTTTAACCATGAGTCAAAGAAGAAACTACAATAGTGATGAAATATTTTAACTAAATGATAAATCATAAATATATGATATAAAAATAATAAGATGTGGCAAACTATAATCACATGGACATTTGGTAAAGTACATTTACTGGAAGAGGGGAAAAAGCCTGAAAACTATGTTCTTCATACCCAACATGGGGAGGTGGACAGTGATTTAAGCTCAAAGAAAAATATAACAAGCAATCTAGAAATTATTTCTTAAAGTATACTAGAGAAAATGATAAAAATCAAAACACTAATGAAACAGTATAGTCTCTTAGCAAGACTGACAAATTTCCAATAAAGTAGAAAAATCACAAATGATCAATAACAGGAACAGATTGGGGAAAATCTTGCTGGTCCTCAGACTGAAAGCGATGATCACACATGGTCACCACAGTTAACCTGGATAATCTGCGTTTCCGGCTTCATTACCAGAGCAAATGACCTGACGGCTCCATCTCAGAACATTCGTATCTCTGGAGCAAGGTACCTGGCAAGGACAGCTTCTTAGTCAATGTTTGATGACCGACTTGGCTCCAGGAAGGACTTACACTAAGATGAAAAGATTCCACGTACCCAAGTTCCTGAAAGCAGCAGCTTACCTCAGTCCAGACAGAGCTACTCGCCCTTTCTAGGGAGTCGCCCAAACTTACCCAAATTTAAGTTTTCATTTAGCAGTGAAGGAGAGAGAAAACAAAGTTTAGCCATTATCAGAAGGCACACTTGACTAGTGAGCACCTACTGATATGGTAATTCACTGTCCAGTAAAGCTTCAGGGGGGTTTTGCTTTGTTTTGTTATTCGGTTTTGTTTCAGAACTGGAAAGACTGCTCCTTTCTGGGCCTCTAGAGAGGCCTTGAATTTCTCCCAGCCCCTTCCTTTACCCTCACTCCACAGCTTTCTAGTATTTTAATAACTGACTTTCAAATAGGAGAGATTATTTATCTCAAAATCACCTTTTCTGATGAGGGTTTACCATACAAAATGAGTGTGCTGGGATGCAAGGGGTCCCTAAGAACCTCTACTCTGGGTCTTTAGTCCCCTCACAACAGCTACCGTACATACTTGTAACTGAACTGGACCTGGGGAGCGGGGGCTCCCAGGAAGAACAAGGTGAAAACATTCCTGTAACCCCCATGGTTCAGAGGGCTAACCCAAGGCCAGCCCACAGGACTGCACTGAGCCCTCGTCAGCTCTCCCTGGCCTCTGCCAGAAGGAATGCTGATGAGGTACCAAGGGTAACTAACAGGAAGTAGTAACAGGCAGAAGCGATAGTATAGATTGATATTTGTGTGTGTGGCCCGTAGTCTTAAACTGTATTGTATACTATTAGGAGGTGTGGTCTCTGGTAGGGGGTTAGGATACAGGAATAAAGCCCCCATTAAACTCTCCACAGTCCTCTCCCTTCTTGGGGTGCAGCAGAAAGATGCTTGATCTTGATTCTTGAGGCATCACAGGCTATTCAAGCTTCAGCCTGAATAGATGAGGTCAAGCATCAATACAGAACAGAAAAGACAAGAAGGAGTGAAGAATTATCTCCAGGGTTTTCAGGAAGTTTTCCAAAGAGGAAGCCTCAGCCTGGAAAAGACTGTAGAATTCTGCAAAGACAACAGACAACCCGAGCATTTCCTAGCACCACCACCGACCTCTGAAAAGGGGCTTCCATTTCCCTCACCTCAGACATGAGAAAGTTAAATGTTTGCTCTACATGAAAGCTAATCTGAGAGAGGCAGAGCCAACGTCCTAACCCCTTTTGCCTGAGTCTCCTGCACAGACTGTTAAAAGTCCTAACCGGTCTAAGCTCAGACATGGGAGAGGACCCCTAGGGGTCAGCTGTGTAGTCACAAAAGCCAAGGCAGGAGCGCGGGGAGGCGGTGCAGCATCTTAGTGGGAGGTTGAAGTGAAGCCTGACTGTGTGACTCAGGAACACAGGGAAGGCAGTACCTTCAAGAAAGCAGGGTCTCTGCAGACACCATAACAGTGTTCACCTGGGCAGTCACGGCCTGAATGGTGCTCACCATAATTAAACCAAAAAGACCACAAGCCTTGGAATATGAGCATGGTAGCCATAAAAATACGGACTGAGCACATTTCCTCACACCTACCTCACATGAGGAACTCCAAAGTGAGTTCTACACACTTGGCAAGATGACCAGATTTGTTTCCTTCTGTCCCTTTTTGTACTTCCTGCCTTAGTTTATATCAGAAGCTGACTGGCCTTATCAGTTTAAAGCGCAACATAAAAACATGAGTCAGCACACAGAGATTTCCTTCCCTCCTGTGCAAAGACAAACATTTCACACTGACACCCCCCCCAAAAAAAAAACAACAATGGGGAACACTGCAACCAACCCAGTTGCCTCACCACAAGCTTAGATTTACCTGTAGAGAAAGAATATTCTAAACTGAAAAGGGGGAAAATAATTCACACTAAGATATTCATCATAGAAGTACTTAACGCTGGAAAACAGCGACGTATATATCCACAGTGTTGACTGTTATCAGCCCTGAACCTCTGCTCAGAAACCCGGCTTAGAGAACACTACTCTGAGTAAGTGGGCTACAGAGAGGGCGACCCGTGAGTCTGCCAACAGGGAAGAGCAGCCAGGGCTTGCTGAGGCCGGCTCCCACTTCCCCAAAGGCTCCAATCAGATTCAGTCTTTACAAAAAGGTCTTGAAACTTCATTATGTAAAAATTTGCTAGTCAAATAACACACACAGGTATAAGAGACATCAACACACACACACACACACACACACACACACACACACACACACACACGCATTCAGGTGTAGAAGCTGTCTATACTGTGCACTCAGAAGTCAGACAGGTTCGAGGAGGCAGGAGAGACAGTTCGGCAGTTCTGAGCTGGTGCTTTTCTTGCAGAACCCAGAGTCCTCTTCCAAACTCGCACATCTAGTGGCTCACAACTGGCAACCCCAGCCCCAGAGAAATGCGATGTCCCCCCAGCTGAGCTCAAGCCTCTGTGGGAACCTGCACTCACACGCATATCTCCCACCCCATACTTGGACTGTCAGTGGGATTCTGCACTCACACGCATATCTCCCACCCCATACTTGGACTGTCAGTGGGATCCTGCACTCACACGCATATCTCCCACCCCATACTTGGACTGACAGTGGGATCCTGCACTCACATGCATATCTCCCACCCCAAACTTGGACTGACAGTGGGATCCAGCTCCAGAAATGATAAAAGAATAACTTAAAAAATGGTTCTTAATTCAGAACTTCTCTTATAAAATCTCAGCTGTGAGAAGGATTTCAATTAGTATCACTGGAAGCTAACACAGATATTAGAATATTCATTTTTAAATGGCTAACTTGGAAACTTGACTGTATTCCTTATGTTAAAAAGAGTGAGACTTAAATACTTATAATTGCTGTGTAATTTGCTTTGTGTCAGAGGAAACTAAATCAGCCAATTGCACAATGGACATTTTCTTATCTGTGCCTCATCTAGTAAAGAAACATGTAATTACCTAATTGTGTAAACACTGGCAAAATGAAGTCTCTGCATCAATGCCTTAAATTCCCTCAGAAACTTTGAATAGTCATTCTAGCTTGTATTTTAAGGCACAGCTGACCTCCACATCTATGAGTTCTGTATCTGTGGGTTCAACCAATAGTTGATAGTTGATATTTTAAGAAAATCGACTGTGGGCCGGCAAGATGGCGGTGTGGATAAAAGTGCTTGCCCTCAACATGCACTGAGTTTGACCCCTGGACCCATGGAGAAGGGGAAGGAGAAAAGCAACCACACACACACACATACACACACACACCCCATGCACATATGCACACACATTCATTTTAACAGTGTGCCGGCATGGAAGATTTACACTTTCCCTGAACAACAGACGGCGCAGACCTCTTTACAAGCATCCTTATTGAATCAGGCGCTGTGTGTAACCAAGAGCTGATATGAGCAGCCCAGGAAGCTGTGCAGTTTGCACAGGTTTACATGTCCTCAGAACCCAGGATTCTGAGCTCTGCATATGTGTGAAGGCCTGACTTTAATACGAAGGAGAGAAGGGAAACGAACACTGACACTCATCATCTCAGCTTGGATGTAGAGGCTGGTTGTCAATTCTTACCCTGGCATGGAAAACAGTGGACTAGACAAAATGCATGTATTGAGGGGATAATTAAATTTTCTAAGAAGGTCATCTCAGAAAATGACTTGAGAAAAAGAAGATGGAAGGCGCACACGGCCTTTACAAGTAACTGACAGGTAAGTGCTGAGCTGTGCACGAGGCGGGCCACCCCTCCTCCCTCAGCTCTTACCCTCTGGTCCAGCCCTTCAAAGCATGGTATCAGGACATAGCGATCAAGTGTACTGAGCAGAACAAAAAGCACAGGGTATTGATTAACTCTACTTTGAAACTGCTTAACAGCTGAGTAAGTTATTCAAGAAAAAACTTCATAAAGATTTTGTTTGATCCATTAAAAAAAAAGAAAGAAAGATATTTTCTAGTAACTCAAACCAATTCAGGGCCTGTTTCCCGATTACACCATGCTACCATTTTACACTGATGGACTGATCCTATGGACATATAGATTAAGCATGATCCACAGAAAGCTTATAGAGCTATGTCATCTGTTATTTTTAATATAGAAAACCATCTTGCCATAGACCCTGGACATCACAGCAGCATATACACCTGAGAGGTCCACTGTACAGAACAGCGGTTCTCAGCCTTCCTAATGCTCTGACCCTTTAATACACTTCCTCATGTTGTGGGGACCTCCAACCATACAACTATTTTGTTGGTATTTCATAACTGTAATTTTGCTACTGTTATGAACTTTAATGTAAATATCTGTGTTCTCCTATCGTCTTAGGTGACCTATGTAAAAGGGTTGCTCACCACCCCCAGAGGTCCTGACTCACAGGTTGAAAACTGCTGGTATAGTAGGGGGTTGGGGGACCCCTGATTAGCATCAGAGAAAGGCACAGCTAACCTATCCCAGCATCTAATTTTAAG
Source organism: Mastomys coucha (assembly GCF_008632895.1). Classification (NCBI taxonomy): domain Eukaryota; kingdom Metazoa; phylum Chordata; class Mammalia; order Rodentia; family Muridae; genus Mastomys; species Mastomys coucha. The sequence goes on from NW_022196905.1 coordinate 217,917,560, forward strand.
CATGGAAATTCTTGCTTCCTCTGAAATATTTAAACTGGAACATCAAAAAGAGGCAAAGAGGCGCACACAGGGGCCTATAATTTAACTTTTATTATTCGGAAATAGATTTTTTTAAAAAATGTAATTCCTCACACTCAGAGAAACCATATGCTAACAGAGGACTAGAAGCTGCAGAGTCAAAAGGCAAAGTTTATAAGGAAATTTTCTTTTTCACAGGCTTACTGCCAGGAACATATTATAAAACATTAAAAAAAAAAAAAAACTCAGAACCTGTAATTCAGTTAAGAAACACAATGAGTCTTGTTGGTAAGAACCAGATGGGGAAGTCTGAAGGTGGGTACGAAAACCAAAACCACCATTATAATCATTAGGGCTATGTGAAATTAGGCCACTGGGTTACGCAGAACTTCAGAAGACCAAAGAGCTAAAGATTTCAATAGAGTCAAGCATTTTTTACTTGAAAAGCCAGACAACAGAATCCCAAATCAGCCACACCCCCATAGCCTGACAGAGACAACAGCTTTTGTAAATTAATCTCGATTGTCAACTTGACTGGGTTAAGAAGTACCTAAATTAGTTAGCCACACCTCTGGGTCTATCTGTCAGGGAATTTTCCAGAGAGGATGCCTGGAGGGTGGCAGAAGCCCTCCCTGATGTGGCCAGCCCTTCCGAATGGATTAAGGGGGTGAGAGGAGGAACAGAGAGGCAGAATCAGGAACCCCTTTCATATGGGATCTCTGGTTTGAAGACAGCCTAGGTTACATACCGAGTCTGAACTAAAGCTATGTATTATATCAGAAAGGAGGTGGAGTGTGCAACCCCCTGGCAAATGTACTCCCCTCCCCCAACAGGCAGAAGAAGCTGTCGGGTGGGAAAGGTAAGGCAGGCAGGAGAAAAGACAAGTTCAAGCTGCTATTCAACTGAACTGACATGCCTAAAAATGAAGGCAGACCTCATTATGTTAGGCCCCAAAACACCTTCTAGTAGAAATGCTGTGGTCTATCCCACGCGGATGAAGGGGTTTCCTCTGCGGGCAGAGCCAGGAGAACTGCCTGCTCATTCCTTGCTCCCACTCAAAACAGCACTCAGCTCTCAAGACTCCACTCAGAACTCTCTGGGGTCAAAGGACAGCAAGGCTCACTGCTAACCAAAGCCAGAGAGAAAGCCTAGAGTAAAAGGGAGTCGCAAGTTTTACAAGCCCTCAATAGCCCCTCTGTGGCATCTACCTCAACCCTTCCAATCACATTCATGTATTTGTATTGATGTATTGTGTGTGTGTGTGTGTGTGTATGTGTGTGTGTGTGTGTTGTGTGCATGCTAGTGTGTGCACGCATCCCTCCTTGCTCATGCAGAGATCAGAGGACAACTTTCAGGAGTCAGTTCCTTCCACCATGTGGGTTAGAACCCTGGCCATCAGGCATGGCAGCAAGCACCTTTACCTACTGAGTCCTCTCTTGGCCCCTTGAAACATGTTTTAAAGACTTTATTTCACTGCCAGAAAATTCAGCTAAAGTGAACTCTTGGTCAAGTCCAAGGGGGAAATATATTTTTGCAAAATGAACAACGTGAGGATGCTCAGAGATCACAGGAATCTACTCAAACTTGGGACACATGGTGTGTAGTTTACCTTGTTTTCATTTAAAAAAAAAAAATTCCTTTCCAGAGTTGGATTTTCCCGGTGGGGGAGGGGTAGTAGGTAATGAAAGAAGAGAGCCCAGGGGGTAGAGAGAGGCCAGCTGGTACAGGTGCCTTTAATGTGCACGAATTAACAGCCAGTCTTCCAGTGTGACAGGCTATCAGGCACTGCCATATGGTCTCTCAGAGTGTTGATTAAGTGTAAGACATCGAAATAGGCAGAGAGAGTGTGTGGGTTCCAGATTACCGCTTACAAACCTACAGACACTGTGACACTCTGACACTGACTTCACAAGGAGTGTCCCCTTGATGAATCAAAGAATTTATGGATGTCACCACAACTGGGCGTCCGGGATACAGCTGTAGTTTATATATTTAGATGATCAGGTATGTGTCTCAATGTAGCTTTCATAGATTAGAAGACTCTATTCTCTGCATACACAAATCCTTCCCCCAACACATCTAGGCTTAAAAGAGTGGCCTGGTTCATTTCACTTACATTCTGTAAGCAATAGCAAGTTCTAGGGTTTTTGTTTCTTGTTTTTTTTGTTTTTGGGGTTTTTGTTTTGTTTTGTTTTGTTTTTTAATCTCCTTCAATAATTACTTCTTTGGGTGAGGAAATTAAAGCCAAAACAAAGTTTCCTTACTGTCCCCAACTTCAACCACCAGACTTGGTTTTTCTCCATCTCCTTGACATTTCCCCTAAAGACTACTGGATGCTCATTCTTTAATCAGCATGAAGGAACCTTGTGCAGACCCAGAAACCCCTGACCTCCCCTGAAAAAGTTCACCTGGGTGCTCAGTCCTGAAACGCAGGAGAGATGAGCCCCTTAGTCGTCTCCTAAATAAAACAAATGAGCAAACAGACGACAACAACAAGCACTCTTCTCTTAGGACCGTCATCTTAAACAGTAATTTTACAGACTACAGCAGGCTAAATGGGACAAACTTCCCCTCGTGCCCAGGAGCTGAGCTCTCATCTCACAGACCCTCCCAGGATCTATCGATGACTGTCTCAATTCTATTAAGAGTCTCGAGGCTCAGAAGTTAGGTAACTTCTCTGGAACACACCGGAGGAAGAACCTACACTTCAGCCAATATTTATTGACATAAAAATCCAGTAATCAGCCAGGTTTGGTGGTATTGTACAGCTTTTATCCAGCACTTGGGAAGCAGAGGCAGGTGGATCTCTGTGAGTTCAAGGCCAGCCTGGTTTACCTGGCAAGTTCCAGGCTAACCAGGGGATACATAGTGGGACCCCAAAGAACAAAACAAAACGAAAAGGGCAAGAAAGAAAATGAAAAGTTTATGAATGGGCTTGTACAACACAAGGACTTTAAAGAGCAAACCCACAGATGCCAGGATTTGAGCACAGGCGGGAAGGCCATCCATTGTTTTCCCCAACTCACCGCCTGGCTTCTTTCAGAACACGCATGTCTGTTTTTCTGCTGAACTTGGCAGGTGCTGTTTATAACAACAACCACATCTGTGCAGCACGCTGGGGTCCACAGGGCAGGGCAGCCTGAGCTCGCTCCCTATATTTAGAGCCTTCAGCTCTGCTCTTAATGGCTTAATTTAATCAGGGCCTTCTAGAGGGGAAACATCCATGCTCATCACGGGCATCAAAGGAAACATCTTTACGAGTTATATCCTTTTGCAAACCAACATATGGTCTCACGCCACTCTCCCAATTGTTGAGCCCCTCCTGTGGGAAGAGCATGGAATTTTATTTCTTTTTATCACTTGAAAAAATCACTTCCCTCCTAATTCAGTCAAGCTGGGTGGAGGCCACTTCCTGCACAGGTGAGAGAAATAAAACTTGTTGCTTTGACCTTGTCAGGAATTTTAACATTAACCATTTACTTTATGTTTCAAAATGGAAACAAAAGGCAAACTAAAACCAAAATTAGCCAGGGCCTGTTTTTCAGGCTCTTAAGTAGTCTTTTTTTTTTTTTTTTTTTTTTTTTTTTTTTTTTTTTTTTTTGTCATTTTATGATGGTTTCTAACTCGAAAACAATGAGTCCTTAATTTGAAAGGGCTTGAACTGCTCCTCACTGTGTAGCTGCTGCCTCTTCTGAAGCCCAGTTTACTTTGCTCCAACACACTGATGGCACCACCAGCCCCACTTGGTTGTTACAAAGATTAAATGTGAATATATAGTTAGAATCGTCTGAAAACGGCAGCACATTGAAACATCTGAACACAGTCTGTTAATGGAACAATATGCCAAGTGATGCCCCTTTGATACTACTTATATATGGCAAGTGAAACCTGTTCAATTTTCTTTTTGTTGAATTGAATTCTAACTTTATTTTTTTTAATACTTAAAAAAAGATAATTTCCACAGTTATTTAATTCACTCAACAAACACCAATGATGTACTAAGAACAACTGTAAGTACTGAGAAGACAAAGGCAGTGTCCTGAAACCTTTGGTGCCCATGTTCTGGTGTCAAGGAATCCTCACTGACAACAGAGGCTGAGAGAGATCCCGGAGAACCATGGTAAACAGGGTGAGTGCAAAGGCCATCTGTCCGGAATCATCTGCAATGTTCCAGGAAAGCAGGGAGTCCAACGTGGCTGGAGTGGAGCATGGATGGAGGGGACAAGGGGACAGAGGCAAGCAGGGGAGCAGTCTGAGGTGGGAACTATTGTCAGAAGATCTGAGCTGAGTCAAGATTAACAAGATTACTGCAGCCTGCTGGGCTGGGGCAGACTGAAGGGGACTCCGGGAGTGGGAGAGTCTCCAGGGGGAAAGGTGGCAGTCACTGAGACAGAAGGTGTTAAAGGTCCCAGACAGAAGTGGTCAGATGCTGATGTGTCCTGATAACGAAGCTGCTTGTGTAAACAGAGGGAACAGTTAAGCATAAGGCTGGAGACACCAGTTTAATGTTTAGAAGTTTAAAACCCAGCACTATGGGGACCAAGATACTGAATCCTGGAAGGATTGTCTCAAACCCAAGACTGGGGTAGGTAAGTTAACAATGGGCATCGAGACCTTGAGTGACTGATAAGAAAGGGGGAGAGTAGAGAGCCCTTCAAAGCTGGAGAGTTCCAGGGGGACGGTGGGGAAGGATCTAAAGTTGGCAAAGGACAGAGAGAAATCAAGAATTGATAAAGGAAGGTAGTTTCATCATGTGACCAAAGTGAAGATCTGTGTTCATACCCTGCTCAGAACAGACAGCTAACAACACCAGATTTAAATGCACTGAAGACACATGATTATTACTGAAAATGCAAAAGAGATACGTTATGAACCACATGAAAAAAAATGGATTTTTTTTTCGAGACAGGGTTTTTCTGTGTAGCCCTGGCTGTCCTGGTACTCACTCTGTAGATCAGGTTGGCCTCGAACTCAGAAATCTGCCTGCGTCTGCCTCCCAAGTGCTGGGATTAAAGGTGTGTGCCACCACCACCCCGCCCAAAATGGATTTTTTTTTTTCCAGTTAAAAGATGCGACATATTGGTGTCTCTCCCTATGAAACCTCTTCAAAAAGTCTAAAAGAAACATAAAGCTGTGTCCAGAAGATGTGTGAGCATTTGCAAACTTCAACGGAGTAGGTGCGAAGTTACTTTTAGGTCTGAGCTGGGACCTGCAGGTGCAGGAGCTAACCACTTCTTTTACCAGATTCTTGTTTTCATGTTTAAAACCCCACTAATGAAAGCTGGATGTCAGTAAAAGGTTCATTCTCTGTAACATGAAAACCCTGGCAGCATCGTGACCCACCGGTGGCTTTACATAGAGAAAGGGAAAGGAGTTGAACTTTCAGAGAAACTCTGCATCCCTGTGCTCGTTTAGAATCCACGACCTTGCCTACATAAATAGAACATGGGCCCAGATGAATTATTTTATTAAGCAGTTGGGCTAAAGGATCAAAAATTCAATTTTACAAAATGGCATCCTATTATAAAAAAGTAAGTTTGTTTCCCATTAAATCCTCTTTCTGTCAATAGTTCATGAAGACCAAGATTCTCAGCACACACAAATATTACCAAAAAAAAAAAAAAAGAGGGAAAATATCCTCAATTACCTGAACATCTTCCCAGCAAACTGTCTCTGCCTCTTCTCTAGAGGAAACCTGGGAGCTGGGCACACTAACTGTAGGGATGAACCCTGAGAGCCCCTGAAACAGTGAGAGAGAGAGAGCAGCCAGAGCTCCGGCTCCCGCTCCCACAGAATCAAGGACACTATCAACCTTCCAAATGCCTACAAACAGATCATCACATGGAGCCACTTCAGGGGAGAAACCTGAGTGGTGGCTTTTGTAAGCTGTCCATCCTAAGAGCTAACAAAGGCCATTTTTCACTATATTTAGAAAAACCAAGCTTTAAACATACGCAGTCATAGACCAAAAGGTCTGCTTGTCCCACAATCTAGGCCTTTCTGCCTCGGATTAAGTCCAGTCCTACCTAGAAAGTCCCGTAAAACTTACCAATCAGAAGGCCCCCAACACCGTGCTCTAAGGAAAGCTGGGAACTCCCAGTACCTGCACGATTGCTGGACGGTCTTAGTGCCCGCTAATCCATAGCTGAACAAGTCCTTAAAAGGGCCCCAAAGCACAGAAGAAAGCAAGCAAGACGGAAGAGACTTGCCATTAGCACAGCTGCTGGCTGGGAGGGAAAGAAGCGCAAGCGGCCCGGGAAGCACGCTGGAGCCTGGCACGGGGCCTTTCTGGGCTGTATCTACAGAGGAACACACACGTGCAAGGGGGAAGGGGAATGGCCAATGCTGTCATTTTCCTTGTGGCCACTACCTCTCCTCGGTCCCCTAAGCTGTGGGTCCCTTACAATGGAAATCTGAATGAGGGTGAGAGCGAGGAATCCTCAACCACCCAGACACCAATTCCCTTCATCCCAGTGGGAATCCTGGAAGGTCTGCATTACTTTAGAGTCTGCATGACTAAAACCTGAGCACCCAGCAGACCTGTGGGCCAGGAGAACTAGGCAAGGCCCCCCCTGTTTCCTGAATGACACCCCCTTTGTTTAATGCAGAAGGCAGAGGGATTTGTTTAGAATTTTAGTCTAAGGGCTCCACCCCCTTCCTCCCTAACTTACCTCTGCTGCTGCTCTTTTCTCTCTTGCTTTGTCGGTCGAATCAAGGGTTTTATCAGGGCGGCCAGGACAAACTCTTGTTCATTTTGACCCACAGAGCTTCTAGTGAAGTGAAGCAGGACAAGAGAACGCCACACCAATAGTCACCCAGAAGCTCCGCTCCTGGACCCCTTTCTTAGCTGACTGTGGAATACTAAACTCTTTTTTAGAAATTCATTTTCTGGGCTGACAATCAGTCAGCAGGTAGAGGTGCTCTCTGCTGACTCTGCCCCCAGGGACCTACGTGGTAGATAGAAGGAGAGGACAGAGTTGGCCTCGGACTTCCAAATGTGCACCAAGGCATGCATGCCCCCTCCCACAGACACATAGACACAAATGAGTGAATATAATTAAAAAAATTATTTTCAACATCCTTTATTAAAAATATAAAAGTGCAAAACCGAAGTTACTCGGCTCATTTCCTGTTCTCAAGATAACACTTTTCCAACTGAGCAAGCAGAGAAGGGAAGAAAATTTAGCCAAGAATTTTTCAAGCATCTTATTTTAGTAAGATAAAAATACCACAACAGTCATTGTACAGTCTAACACACAGCTGCAAGTCCAATGCTGTCTGTACTGAAGAAGTGGTGAGTGGGGGTGGGAGAGTGGAGAAACAGAGAAAGCAGACACACCAGTCAGTCACACCACTTCCGTCATCCTCCTGCCTCCTGATCCTCCTTTTCATGGCCTGTCCCTCACAGTGGAGACATATCCCTGGGCCTCTCGCTCCTATAAACCAGCTGCAACCTCATGCTCTGACCCCAGACTGTGACAACTGAACAATCTCCCAGCCTTGACAGGTGAGCACGCTCAGCTCTTCCGCACTTCACCTTTTCTCTCTGCGATCTAAGCACCACGGCCCCAGCAGCTTTACTTTGTTGCACTGCACACTCTTCAACTTGGAGCATTTCTGGTTCCTGCTGGATGGAGGGAATGATGTCCAAAACACACATCCTTTCTTTTCAAACTAGGAGTATGTGTGTGCGCGCATGAATGCAGTGCCTGCAAAGACCAGAAGAGGCCATTGGATTCCCCTGGAGTGCAAGTTACAGGGGATGGTGACTCGCTTGATGCAGGTGCTGGGAACCAAATCTGTGTCCTCTGCAAAAGCAGTAAGTGCTCTTAAAAGCTGAATCTCCTGTCTGGCCCCTAATTCTGGCTATTCTTAAAGAAAGACAAGAGCAAGAGCCCCTCAGTGTTTAATTGATGTGCTTCAAGACTTAGAACAGTCCCACACTGTGCCACGGGCCACTAAGCAGGAAAGCCAGGCACGGTTCATACCCACAAGGCGCTGACAACAGAACACGGCAGATTTCCTAACATGTTTTCAAAAACATGAAAACGGAAGACTATGCACTCCACACATACCATTGTGTCAGGCAGACAGCTGACTGAACCAGGTTGCCTATGGACCAGCCAAGTACTCCTGTGATAGGCCTGTAGATGAGTCTCTGGAGAACAGACAAGATGAGACCCACTGCGCTTAACAGACAAGGTAAGAGGACCCACCGTGCTTTCACACAGAGATCATGAGGACACCCTGCCTACCCTCAAGGAACTCAGTGGCATTAACACGATAACTAAAATAAAAGGCATTACAACAGAGGGCAGACTTGACAAGCAGGTTTGTGTTGTTCCTCGGAGCTCCAAGCTCCTTAGCACCAGCCCTATATTTAAGATCCTTTATCCCAACTTTATCAAACTCTGTAAGATATGCATTAAGCATAAATATACATTTTAGACACTTCAGGAGCTTGCTGGAGAAAGCTAAGGGAGAAAAGCAGGCTGGTAGGAACCTCTTTCCCAGACAGGCACGACTCAAGGGAGTTAAGGTGCGTGCCTCCACACCAAATAACCTGGGTTTAACTCCCTGGAGCCACACAGTGGAGAGAACCAACTTTCCTCTGACGTCCATGGGCACAGCATGGTATGCCCGCATGCTCAAACACACACACACACACACACACACACACACACACACACACACACACACACACTAAAATAATAGAATTTAGAACTCCCTACCGACTGCACCAAACTTCTTTTCCAACCCCTTGATTTCTGAGAGACTACCCCAAGCATATGTGAACTGCCTTTAAAACTTAGTCACAGAATGTCAACAGCTTATTATCCAGCCTTTCATGTTAGTCACTGTACAGTAACTGCACCGACTGGATCGCCTCTTCGGACAGAAGCTACACGCTTTTCTTTCCCTCTCACACTGCACATGATGTGCAGGAAACCAAATAGGAATGCATGGTGTGTTTGTGGCACTGGCTAATACTGACTTAAAAACCAAACCCAACACAAGGTGTGTCCTCTGAGAAGGGGGCTTTCTTGAAATACAAAACACCTCACCCTGTACAATCTAACAACACTCTCCTCAAGCACAAATAAACGTCATCTATTCTTTATGCCAATCGTTTGGATGGTAAGTTCAGTTTTCCTCAAGTTAGCAAAACAAAACAAAACAAAAAACAAAAACAACAACAACAAAAGACATTTAAAACCTATAAAACCTTCCCCCTAGCTTAGACAAACTAAACAGAAAATACACAACAGGGAACAGGGAACAACAGAGAAGATAGGAGGGAGGTTGTTATTAACCGCTCCAGACTGTGAAGCCAGCAAGGACCCACAACACAACAGGAAACTGTAACAGTTGTGATGGCAGGCCACACAACAACTATCCTGAGCTTTTATAAGAGTTCATTTTACTTCCCATCAAGAAAAGCTACCGGGACAGGGAGATGGCTCATGGGGTCAAAGTGCTTGCCTAGCAGGCTTGGTGACTTGAGTTCCATCCCCAGAACCCAAGTAAAAATGGAGACGTGGGAGTGTGCATCTATGTATGATCCCAGCACTCCATGGAGAGCTGAGAGAAGACAGGAGAACTGCTTAGAAACTCACAGACTGGCTATACTGGAGTATGAAGAGCAGAGACAAACATCAATAGCTCAGACACAGTAATGCCTCAAACAAGGTGGTAGGTGTGAACAGATTCCCAAAAGCTGTCTACAAATACACCAACAAACACACACACACACATACACACATGCACATACTCAAGCACACACACACTCACACACACTTTCTCTCTCTTACAAAAGAAAAGCCACTACATTAAATAAAATTAGAATCTCAACATTCATTCTTCCTGTCAACTGAGCTGAAGGTGTTTGAGTGACACGACCAGTGTATACTGATTCAGGGTCCTTCGTCCTAGTCACTCATCATCCTGAAGAGGGGTGAAGGATGGAGAGGGGATGGCTGAACACAGAGCCCATTGAGGAAACACACGAACTTTCCCCTCCACCTCAAAAATGTTCTCAGGCCATTTAAAGGTGATGGTGAGAAGACAGGCAAGCTGCAGCACCCTTCGACCTGACGCTGAGGCAAGACAGAATTTGATTCAGTTGGGTCAAGATCCTGCCAAACACCAGCACACCTCATCTGGGTAGTGCATGAAAAGTCCTTACACCCCTGCCCACTATTATCCATAACAGAAAACCCGGGGATTAATTCTGGATGTCTTTTTAACTTTAGAAGAGGTTTTACTCCACAGGAGAACTTTTCTCACTGATTCTTCATGAACCAGTCTGTCTCGATAACCAAAGCCGCATTATAAGACATCACTGTTATCTCACGTAAATGAGAAAATGTCACTATGAAATCTAATACTACAACACAGGCAGGAGGGCAGGGGAACCTACTTCCCAGTGTGCTAGGGAACACTAGTGTCTTCAAGGCTCATTAATTCTGCCAGCTGACTGAGCCATGCGCATGAGCCCTAACAGCACCAGAAATGTGAAATTCTAGCAAGGTGACCTTTGGCCCCAAGACCTGTCCTGGAGGAAACAGGCTACTGTGGAGGAAATGGGTGGCGTTTACAAGTACCACACACACACACACACACACACACACACACACACACACACACACACACACCCGCAGCCCCTGCTTCCCTCTGGTTGCCCTGAAATACTGGGCTCCTCTCCTTCACTGGGAGAAGCCTAGTGTTGCTAGACAGACACAGGGAGGAAGTCACGAAGGTACAAGGAAGCACACTGCCCCTCCAAAGGGGTGAACTGCTGCAGGATACGTTCCCCAGCCTGTTTGTGAACTGCTCACTCACAAGCTCTTCTGAGACCTGCTGTCAGGCTGTCTGCATACTTGTCTGTGGTGAACACAGACTGACAGGACATTTGTCCTATCTATAAAACATCTCTTCTCTGGATCTGGCCCTTGGTGGCACTTCTAGAAGGCCTGGCAGCTACCAAGTGGTAATGCCTTCGGACTGCCATTTGCCAGCCTTCCCTCTGACTACCACAGTAAGACTCCATCCCAGAATCTATCTGAATTAATTATGTGTTGTCAGAGTGGGGGGAAATTAACACTAATGAATTATGTAAAAAGAACAAACAAACAGAAGACACAGATAATTTAATCCCAGTGCTTGGGTGGGAAGCCAATTGAAAAAAAGCATGAATAAATTCAGAATAATAATTTTGAACAGCTCTGAGCAATCTAAATAACTTATCTAGCTCGTTAAAGGGATCGCCCTCAGTTTACCACACCTTCTAAAATCCTTCATCAGCAGCTGTCAAGAAAACGCTGTAGCACAAATTCTCAAACGTGGCTGTTTCTGCCCTCCCTTCTCCAAAGATTCCCGTTGTCAACTCTTCAGCAATCATGGAGGCCATTTAGACTCCTCCAGAACTCCTTTATCTAGATGGGTGAGATGCTGCCCTTGTTAACATTCTCAACTATAAAAAACATTGATTTGTCTAAGCGGTGTCCAAAGCTGAATGCTCACTAGGTGGCTGGTCCCATGCTGACCCTTTCCTGGCTCTGCACTGGTCCCTGAGGAGATGCAGCTCCTACATTTTAACAGTCTTAATATCTCTACACAGTTTTTCCTTTGTAGAACATGAAAACAGGCTTCAAACTAGATGAAATACAAAACCATTTCTCTTTCACGTCCAGAGCAAATCTTGGGCTGTCCTATCATCTCCATTTTTCTGCTAGTGGAAAAGAAACACAGGCTAATAGCAACTTTTTCAAAGTTACAATATGAGTGTTTGGGGGCTTGATGGGGCACAATCTTAACACAAGCCACCAGTTCCCTGCAATGCAATGCGGACGGTCAGCCCAAGCCAGCGTGCGCTCTGCTGTGGCACTTTCTTGGATAACCTAGTTCTTGCTCAGACATTACAGGGTCAGCATTTTGTCATCTGTGCTCCAGATCACAATCACACTCTTTAATGATGTCCCTTCTCTGTACCCTCTCTATATAGTCTTATATTAAGGGACTAGTAGGAGTTTAAGAATCTATTCCCCATTTCCTAATATACTCATTCTCTCCACAATTATATTCAGTTAATTATGCTTTTCCCCCCTTTAACCCAAGTGGCAGGCATACCTCTTCTCTGAGCCTACTCTGGACCCTCTACCCACGGGACCCTTCCAAGGCTACATCTTTCTTACAGTTGTCTCTTTTGACTTCTTCAAAAATTCTTCCTAATTCCTGTGTGTGGGCTTGGATAGAAGAGGTGACTTTACAAGCTGTCTCCTCTTCTTGGGCTTTCTGGGTACAGAGTAGGTAGCTATTCACCCTCCACAGGACCCACCCGTAGCTCTGAGTCTCTCTAACTACCTGTAGAACCTAACTTGGCATCTCACTGGAAATCCTCACATCCATTCCAATGTTTTGCCTGAACAAGCTTTATCCCTCACTACTATGGAGTGGCTGCTTCAGGCTTCCAGCCACTGACACTCAAAGCTTAAAGGTCATCTCTGACATCCCTCTCGTAATCCCACAGCCGTGTAATGGCCACGTCTTCATTAGTTTTGGCTTTTTGTTGTTGTTCGTTTTCCATTTTATCAAAGATTTGACAATCTTTAAAAGAAAGCTTTTACAAAAAAAAAAAAGAAATTGCAACATACCCCACCAGATTCCAAACGCATGACAGAGACGGAACTTTCTCCGAACCTCTCGTTGCCCTCTGCATTACAGCACAGGACAAACCCTCAACTGTCCACTGGGACTGCTTCACAGCCCCATCCTCTCAGGGTCTGTCAGGAACGCCCACCAAGCTCCAACATGAATAAAGGCCATTCCTCAGCTGCACTGGTCACATTTCGAGCTTGACAGTCACCGGTGGTATCTGGCCGGCACTTACACCACTGGAGAATTTCCACTGGACAGGGCTGCTACGGGGTCACTCACCCTTGTTTATCCACTGTGCTCCCTATAGATACAAGCCCTGTGTACTTCTACCCCACAGGAGTCCCCACACTGCCCTGTAATAATTCTTACAGAGGTACTGATTTTTCTTTCATTTTTGTGTATCTTCTCATGAATTACTCTGTTAAAACTAAAAAAAAAAAAAAAAGGTAATCAACATATACATTGACTATAATACTACACCAAAAAAAAGGGGGGGGCTTATATCCCTCTTCTATTAAAAAAAGTTTTCTTTCAATCTAAACAAATAAAGGAACTTGAATTTAACTAAATGAATGTCTTAATTTAATGCCTAATTATAGTAGTTTAAGATAATTAGATACTCTTTTTTTTTTCTTCTGGTGTTTGAAACTGAAAGGAAAAATAGCTGTGCCAGTCTGAAATGATTCCACTCTGCAGAGGCACACAGTAAAGAAACCAGAGGCAGACAAGGAGCAGGACGGCACAGTTTGAGTAAGTAGGTCCTAAAAGTTTCTGAGATTGTATGAAAAAGATATTGCACAGGAGCTCTAAAATTAAGGAAGAGGCATTTAAAAATTCAGTATAAGAACATGTTTCTGAATAAGCATGTAGGTTCTTTTATATCTCTGCTTCCCAAATATGACCATGAACATTCACTGACCCCCTGAACTACGAAACATATGGATGTTTCATTAATGCTGATCTGTGTTATGTGTTCCTTCTTTCAATTCAGGAGTATCTCTAAAAATAAACAGTACTAGGGAGGAAGGAGAAGCAACCAACGCCACCAATTCCCCACAACACAGATGTGGGCTCTTCAAAGAGAAACACAAGGGTTTCTTTCCAACTCTGGGAACCACACAGAAAAGAGATGTAGGAGAATCAACAGGCAAGGGATCCCTGGAGCCTGACAGGGTCTGAGGCTTTCTTCCTAGCGGGGACTCTATTCTCAAATCCCATTTCCAGCTTATAAAGGAAACTGCAAAGCTGAGCTGCTATACCCTCCCAACAGGGCAGTTCCCAATGCCTCCACCAAATGGATGCAGGCACTGAAGTGTGAACTGTTCACGACAGCATCTTTTCTGAAAATGAGGGCCCTGAAGATCCTGGTCATGCTTTGCAGACTAACTGGGCACCGTCTCAGCACACGCCTAAATGATCGGTTTGGATCTGAAGTAGGTGCAGGAGTATTGTGCTTCCTGGTTTCATTTCTTTCCTTAACTTAAAGGAGGCCACTGCAGAGTTAAGTATTTGCTGAGTATACTTCATGTGTTTTTGCTACAAGTCAGATCACTGATGGCCAAATTAGACTATTTCTACGACCCGATAACGGCAAAAAAGGACTATGGACTGAAAAGAATAGACTTCAGAAGAAATGCTCTCTATGTTTCTAAACATTAGCACCACACAGAACACTAAGACATTTCGCCAACCTCAACATCATTTTGACTTATATTTTCTCCACCCTTTTATAGTTAAATTACCCTTTCTCTTCCCATACCTTACCAACTCTCTCCTACTACCCACCTAGCTCCTTCCCGACAGACCTCAAACTTCAGCTTTTAGTGAGGAATATAGTGGTCTAGACAGTTAAAAGAAGAGTTTCATGTGCTTTTTTTTAATATGTCACAACTGTTGATTTAATTTGAACTTTGTACAGCCTCGAATCGCCCATTTCTAATAAGACCCTATTGATTAAATCAGACATGAGGTTTTTCTTTTCGATTTCTAGAATGAGAAAAAAATCAATTTTAAGCTGTAGAAAGCAAACATTTCTCTATGGCTGTCAGATTTAATTGCTACTTAGCTCAAACAATGTTAGGTATAAAAACATCAAAATTATGCCAAAAGAAATTCTTCTTTCTTCCCCTCCCCAAAAGATCCAGGATGTGCTCAGCCCAGTGCCTCAGGAACACTGAGCGTAACAGGAAAAAACAAATAAATGGGCTCTCAGTACACAAAGGATCCAGGTCTGGCTTTCTGTTTCAATCAGTTAGGTGGGAGACATTACACAAGCCAGGTAACCTCTCTTGACCTCAGATTGGCCACTTCGGTAACAACCAATTGGATTAGACACTCTTGAAAGCAGTGTTTAACAGTAAGCATCTTTAGTATCTTCAGAGAGAAGATCTTTAGCATCTTCAGAGAGAAGCACTTGGCAAGACAGTCTCAAAATCAAATAGTGTACTGCACCTGGGAGCCTTATGCACAGACTCACCAGGGCATATCAACATCCTGGATAGGAAGACGGGGATACAGGATGTAGGAACCAGGTAGGAATTGAACCACACTTCCACAAGATTCTTAAACAGCTCTAACCCTTCCTCCAGAAAAGTTAAGAGCATCCGAACTGTGAGACTTTCTACAAAAGTTGACACCCATCCTTAAAAAAGAAAAAAAGTCCCCAAGGAATTTTCAAGAACCGCTCTTATCTCCAGCTGCTTCATTTAGCAGCTCAGGGGAAGCAGAGGCGTTCTGATAAGACAGATAAACTAGACTACTGCAACTTTCTTCAGCAGCAGTGTCAGCTTGGGACTGATCACAGCTACACAAAGGGCAAGTGGAGAGAATTAATCAGAAGAGCAAAGATACAACTGCCAGGACTTGTGAATGCACTGCTTTCCTGGAAAACTGGCCTTCAAATCAAGTGCTGCTTAAACGGGAGTGATGGGAGAGAGCACTCCTCCAAAGAAAAGGATGAACGGGAGTGATGGGAGAGAGCACCCCTTCAAAGAAAAAGGACGACAAGGAATCAATGTGTTTAAAGGCCTGAAAATAAAACGGGAGTGATGGGAGAGAGCACCCCTCCAAAGAAAAAGGACGACAAGGAATCAATGTGTTTAAAGGCCTGAAAGTAAAAGCAGAGTCATGTCCATACTGGCAAAGCAAAGCCTACTGGGTATTCCAAATCAATGTTAAGGATCTCCAGACAGTGAACCTGAGGGTCTCCAGGTAGGTAGGAAGGTGGGTAGGCAGACAGACAGACAGACAGACAGATACGTACGTAGATGATGAATCCAAGGTGTTCCTGGCTCCCCTGCTGCACTGTATAATTGGGCTGAAACATGTAGCATGTATGCTTTGCACTGCCTATGCATGTCCTTATACCACCTAGTAACACTAAGGGCAACATGTCGGCTCCGACCTGAGACTATCCTATGTTATGAATTACAGAGAAAAAAACTTATATATATCATATATATGTTGTTTTACTATAGACATCAAATTTTTAACTCTTACAGAACTGCAATGCCTTGGTACAGAAGAAGGCTCGGTGGGTGAAGGTGTCTATGGCCAAGCCTAATAACCTGAGCTTGATTCCGGGACCCATACAGAAGACTCCAGTGGGTTTTCCTTAACTTTCCCGTGTTGGGCACCGACCTTCTTCACAGACACAGATAAATGTTGAGGCTTTTTTTTTTTAACTTTATTTTTTTAAGTAACAGTTTGATTATAGGAAACAAAGTCTCTCGACGCTCTCCCACACCTCCTGCAGCACGTCCTACACTAGTATCCTTGGACTGGACTATGGTAGAATGTTTGATCTACACATCAGTGTTCGAGTTGCCGGACTTGAGTTTTATAAAATGTTCAATGAATTTGACTTGGGACTAGGTTAGAATTCCCAATAATTTCTAAAACAGCCCTAAACACACTTCTGTCATTTGACACGACATACTTAGGTTGACAATTCTCAGCATTGACAATTATGAAGTCAAAGTATCAATCAACTCTGAAAATCTGAAGAGGCCCCATGTCCTGTATGCTCAGCCGATTTTAATGTAAAATAAACAAACAGATTGTCCATCTAGTTAATTAGCAAATGTATTTTCCTTTTTAGGAAGTGGTATGTATATGCATATGTATGTGGATATATAATGTATACTAAAGAATTACATTCCACCATGTGGGTTCTGGAATCAAACTCAGTTCATCGGCCTTACTGACACACCGACCCATCCTGCTGGCCTTTAATAAGAACTAATTATCAGTAAGTATTTGGTTTGTAGACCAACAGACTTTGTATACTCAGGTCACAGAAAATTTCCTTGTGCATGAGAGAGTTCAAGAGGAAAAAGTTTACAAAGCAAACAAACAAAACAGAAAACCAATAAAACAGAGTTAAGAATGAGGCTTAGGCTGTCAGACGGCTTCATTCGTATTCCTGCTTAGACTGTAAATCCTAAGAACTTGCCAGCTGTGTGGCCTGAAGCAACACACAGTCACTCTGCCTCAGTTTCTTTATCTGTAAGATGGGGACAACACTCTTCTGGAAGTTCCAGGGCTTAAATAAGTTATAACCGCCATAAACAATGCCTGGCACACAGTAAAAAACTCAGAAAGAGAGAAAAAAAAACTATAATAATTTCCATCTACCTAGTGCTCCAAATCATGGTCACAAAGGACAAACAGGTTCTACTGAAAAGCCAACTTCATTTTAACCATTGTCTTCAAGCACCATCCAAACTGAAGTTGGTGTTGATGTTATTGTTGTTTAGTTGGTTGGTTTTTGAGACAGAAGTGTGCAGCCCTGGCTGCCAAACTGCCTTTCTGAAAAAATACTTGTGCATTGGTGTCCTGGGTCAACTCTCTTGATTCTAGAGTCTAGAACTTTCTGTGTGGATAAAAACTGTCCCACGCACATTCCATTCAACATGGTAGTGACATATGACTACTTGAAATGTGGGTGGTGCAGGCAACATTGTATCTTAAATGATAATTGAGCTACAGAGACAAAGCTATTTCTACTTTAATAGACGAGTGCCTAAATTACAAGAACTTAAGCAAAAGTGAGGGTCTTTCTTTTCCGCCTGAGTCACTGTTACGTTTTCAGTGGAAGCCTGGTGACTATGACCTGTTAAAGCAATAATATCCTCACTCTCTTACCAGCAATAGTGCAAGCTCAGAGCTAATAAATGGTCAGAAACAAAGAAGTATGCCATCCTCTGATATCTCAAAGGATCCAGAAGACCAAGTTAAATTCCCACTGACATAAGCACCATTTGATACAAAGATCGGAACTGCAAAGGTCCCCATTGCCATCCCAGAGCATCAAATGAAAAGCTACACCTGTAACAAGATGCAGCACCTCCACCCCAGAAATCGCAGTTCAGAACCCTTTTCCCTCCTTTAGAAACATGGGGGTTCTTCACCATCTCCCCTCTCCATCATAAACAAAATCCATGTACCACCCATATCTGAGTATAACACCAGAGTCCTGCTTAGCTGCCCCTATAACACGGTTTAATTATGATAGCTGAACTAATAGGCTGACATCATAGACTTTTACAGGCTGACCCCATGTCATCCTGATGGATCATTTTGCACCAGTTCAGTGCTGTAAATCAATTTAAGATCTCAAGCAGGTTGAAAAGGCTGGTAATGATGCTCTCTCTGCCTCTCTGGAGACTCCGCATTACACACAACTTACATTATTTATAAAGTCTCGGCGATGCCTCCATTAGCCTTGTAAGACCACACAAATGAGATCTTTTATACATACACACACAACTTGGCCTTGATTATGTAGGCTACTGCAGCTTAAATATGCTCATCTAATTACATCGGCGTTTATTCTTCTTCCAATCTACCACATTATTGCATTTTTATCTTGAGCCCAGAATAGCTGGAAATCAAGATTAGAAACCGAAATTTAGTTTTTAACTAATGTGCATAACTGGGGACCAAGATTTACTTCCTCTCATGAACTTACCAGAAAAGGAATTTAAATTCCAAGGCGAACAAGAGTTTGGCATTTTTAATTGCCAAAACCAAAACAAAACCCGGTTATTCCTCCAAAATGTCAAGACCACCATCTCTCCAAGGATATAAAACTAGAGGACACTGCAAAAGGAAGAGTGTATTTGATTACTACCTATGGTTGCAGGGGTCAAAACTAAATCAAGGACAAATCCCTATCCTCTGAAGAGGTCTGATCATCCTCCTGAGCCTCTGGCATTCCCACCCCCAGAAAACCCATCTCTCAAGACCCTGGCTTACAGTTTCCTAAGAAATGCAGACTTACACAGATGGCACGCCACCTTCACAGAAATATCATCTAACTGAAAATGAGAAAAGCAGAGACGGGGAGGGCGAGCCCCAGAGTCAGTACAGCCTATTTAGTACCTACATCAGAGTAACGCTGGTGCAAAACAGCCACACGGATTGAAAACACCCAGGCAGTGAACACTGCCTCTGCCTCGACTCTTTGTGAATTGTTCCAGCACAGCTCATCAGCTTCCGGTAAAACTTAAAGTGGTAATTATAAACACGATGAAAAATGAACCTGGTCAAGGAACAGTTTTCTCATTGTGCTGAGGTGTGGGCACATTACCCACCACAGGCCCTTAGAGGGAGAGATGCTGTAACGGGCATGCTGTGATTTTGCTCCAGCAAGAGGAAGACATTACATAAACCAAACAACTCCTTTCAGTCCATGCTTTGAAAACTTCAGATGTCACCCAAGAAAGGGGGAAGAAAGAGGCCAGGGGTTGACAACACGCACTCTACAACGATGCTCTCTTAGATGGCTGTGGCACGGGCTGGCATTTGCAGATGGAAAGCTCTCGGCTGGATTATTTTGTACCGTGCATTTAGAAAAACTGCATGTGCCTCCGAATAAACAAAAGCTGCGACTACCACAGTGTCTGGATGTGGCCGGCGACGATCCCTCCTGGCTCCCCAGAGTACCTCGGGGAGACGCTGGCCCCGCAACCCTCGCACGCAGCCCGCAAAGCGGCCGCACAGGCCCGCGCTCTCACGCCCACCGCCCCCACCCCGGGACAGAAACACTAACAAAGACGGTCTGGACGAGAACAGTTGTTCTCGGCGCTCGGAACGCGCAGTGAAGCAATCGAATCCGGTAAAGGGAAAGGAATGAGGCGACACTGGGCGACGCAGGGGGTGTAGGCGGAAGGGGGGCCTGGGGGGGGGGGGAGACGCGAGGCCGCCAGACCTTTGAATAAATCAGAGGGAACTACGCTGCGAACTTTCCTTAACCTCAAGCCCCAAATCAGGCTGCGTGGGGACCCACAGGGGCGCGCGCGTCCATCCCGGGAGACCCGAGCAGAGCACAGCGCTGTCCCCGCGAGGGTCTGCAGGCCGGGGCGGGGACACAATGGGGCTGCGGCCCGATGCGGAACGGGGGGTCCCCGGAGAGCTGGACACGCCCGACAAAGACGCGGGGAGACCGGGAGGTTTGGCGGCAGGTTCGCGGCCGCGAGGCGCCATCATGGGGGGTGGGGGGACTGCATCCCGGAGCCCGTCCCAGATTCCCTTCAGCGCGGGTCCCCAAGTCCTCCCGGATCCTCCCCGGAGCCCGTCCCAGATTGACCCCGGAGTCCGCCCAGAATCCCCTCGGAGCCTGTCCCCGATCCTCCCCGGAGCCTGCCCGGGATGCCCCCCCTCCGCCCGGAGCCCGCCCGGGATCCCCCCGGTGCTGGTCCCTGTCCCGGTGCGCCCCGCGCGGCACAGGACAAGTCCCTCTCGAGTCGGCTCGGGTACGCTCGGCTTTACCGGCTCGGCGGCGCGCCCATCGGCGGGGACGCACGAGACCCGGCGCCGGGTCTCGCGCTCCGATCCGCTCCCGGCCGCCGTCCCCACGCTCTGCTTAGCTCCGGGCCGCCGTCCCCGCGCCTCGGCCCTGGTCTCGCCTTGGTGCGCCCGCTCGCTCCCCGAGCCTGGATTGATCTGGTCGCGCTGGCGTCAGGCAGTCGGAACCGCCCAGCCTCCACAGCCCGCCTGCCAATACCCGGCGCACAACCCGCCCGCCGCTCGCCCTCGCTCACACGCGCACCGCGCGCGCCCGCTGCCGCTTAGGGATCCTCTCCAAATTCCACGCCCGCGCCTGCCTCCGACTCTGGTCCCTGCCTAGCTGCCATTCAAGTTCCAAAGCCACTGCTATTTTCTGAAATAGTCTCGAACACGGCCACCAAGCCTACCCAATCGTCCTAAAAACGTATTTTAAAGGCCCCACAATCATTGACCCAGTGGTTTACCGGCCCTCTAGGTGGCATGAGCCCCAAACTGGTGACCTGTTAACTACTAGGTAGGTGCATTTATTTCCAGTATGTACCCTTTCTGCAGCAAATGACAGAAACCATTTATTTGTATGTTTGTTACAAGGTCTCTTGCAGCCTAGGATGACCTCGAACTCGGTTGAAGGGGAAAAGCCTTGAACTTCTCTTCCTCCAGCCTCCACATCCTCAGTGCTGGGATTACAGGTCTTCACATATTTTTATTTATTAGGTTCTGGGAATCGAACCCATGGCCTTATGCATACTGGACAAGAACTTTACAACTGAACTTCACCCCCAGTCCCTCTGTTTGTTTGCTTTCTTGCTTTCTTGTTTACTGACTTGCTTGCTTGCCTGAAAATGGGATCTCTCTCTATAGCCCAGGCTGGCTTTGGACTGGGAAATACCCTTGTAGTACTGTAAATTTTTGGTGCAATCTTTTAGATGACAGTCTTGCCCCTGTTCCCACCCACCACCCAAAAACCTACAAAACAAAAATACACACACACACACAAAGGAGCTCACAGCTTGCTGATCTGTTCACACACCTTCTTGAAACAATCAACTTTTTTCTTGGTCAGTTTCTGGAAATTGGCATGAAATCTTGGACACTTATCATAATGTTGAGTTATGCTCAGAGAAGAACTATTCTAGAAGTAAATGCCCCACAAACCAAAAAAAGAAAAAAATCATTACCAGCAATATAAAGAAATACCAAAGGCCACTACAAATTAATGACACTTTCCAATTATTCCTGTACCTTTACATGCCTAGCATTCCACTTAAAATTCTTATTAATTATTTAAGTATTATATCTGTATTCCATATTTAATTATTCAAAGGAAATGCAACAAATCCCATAAACCCATAAAATGCCATTTATAAATTATACATAAGAATATTTCTACTAATTAAATTCCTTTCTTCATTAAACTATTTGAGCACTTACTGGTCAATTCTTGGATCTCATCTTATTTTCCTTAAAAGCAGCATTTGACATAGTTGTTTGCTCTCTGGTCCCTTGGGCAACAGCTAGAGTGAGCCTGGCTTTAATGCCACTCGGAGTCATTTCCCTCCCTCTACAGACCCTCTGTCGATGAAGAGTGAGGTATATCCATACATGGGAACATTACTCAGCCATAGAAAAGGAAAAGAACACTTCCTCTGTCTCCCAGCGTGGAATGAGAGCCTCTGTTCCCCCCTCAGCACAGAACAACCCAGGTGGGATGGTGCTGGCCTGTAATACCAACACTCTCCAGGTTGGAGCAAGATCAAAAGTTCAAGGGCATCCTTGGCTGTATAGTAACTTCAAGGCCACCGTGGCCTCTGTAAGACTTGTCGTCTCAAAAATAAAATCAAACAACCAAATATCAGGCATTCTGCCAAATGAAGAAATTCAGACCCCATTTTATTTGCTTCCTTCGTGTAAGATGTTCATAGTAGGCAAAGCCATAGGAATAGAATAGGAAAGCCCAGGATTAGAGTGTGGGGTGCAGGATTGAAAGACCTGGGAGGATCACTAAAGATATCAGTGTGATAAAGGGATTCCAAAATAGGGTTAATAATAAAATCTAGTAGTTACACAACTGTGTGGATATAGCAAAAGCCATATGATTGTATATTTTGAGTAGATACATTCTATGATTGTAAATTTTACCCAAATAAAGATGTTTTTAAAAGATGCAGGCAACTAAAGGCAGTGCATGGTTCTTGCTTAACTCCTGAAGGGGGTGCTGAAGGGATGCTTTAGGAGTTAAGAGCACTGACTACTCTTCCAGAGGGTCCTGGGTTCAACTCCCAGCACCCACATGGCAGCTCACAACCATAACTTTAGTTCTGGGAGATCCAGCACGCTCTTCTGGCCTCTGGGGCACCGGACACTCCAGGGAAGGCCTCATTGAAACATGCATGATATAAGTGATAAAATGGGGCCTGGACACATGCCAGCAAAGCACCATATACATATAATAAAAATGAACAAAAAATCCTAGAGATATACAGTGGCATTATGTAACTGTTCATTAAAGTAATTTATAGCACTACAGGTGGCCTTTCTTGGTGTATGTCTACTGTCCCTAAATGATAATTACTACTACTGTGCACATTATAAATTTTTATTTTGCTCCTTGCAGACTATTTCTTTAAATGTTAATAAAAATTTGGATACTCTTTCAAAACGGGCATTTTTGAGGCAGTTGTAAATTGTGATTAACCTCATTGTTAAAGTCATTTTGTTTGTTAAAAAAAACAAAAACCAAAACAAACAACAACAACAAGAATCAATTGGATTCCCACTTCTCTCAGAATAACAATCTTACCACATGGAGGCCATGCACGATCTACCTTCTGTGCCATTCTCTCTCACCCCAGCCTAGGCTTTCTTCGATTCCTTGAGCCATCCCGGCCACCTCCACCTTGCAGATCAGTTTGGACACAGCTCCACCTCAGTGTATGGCCATAACGTCCCTTCCCAGAGATGTCCATGCGGCTCTCCCCACCTGCCTGTCACTCATACCGTGCTTTTCAGTGAGGCCCTTCCTGGCCAGTCTGATACTCCCTCCCTCTACTCCTTGGTTCCAAGCTCAAATGTGCTCTTTCTCACTGCTAGCCTGCTTGGTGAACCTTCCTTTACTGTAATAAATATCTTAGCTAACCAGAGAAATGGGATAACTTGGGCTCATGGTTTTGGTTTTTTGGTTTGTCTGGTTTTGCCTGCTTCCATTCCTCAGTGCCATTAGAACCTAGCGTCTTTAGCCTTCCAATGTGCACTGAAAACCAGCACTCCTCCAGGCCTTGAGCCACAGGCTTGGACTAAGGAAGCATCCAGCCTGTGTACTGACAGCCAGTAACTCCGTATGATGCTGAGGACCATAGTTGGATTGCCCAATCCCTTCACACAAGCCAATCGAATAAATTCCTTTCATAACATATATTCATCGTATTCCATTCTTCCAGAAACCCTAGACAAATACAGTTCCCATCCCTCCCAGCAGAGGAAAGGGCAGTTCTACTTCATAGGCTCACTGCACATCAGAAGCCAGAGCAGTGGTGCAGAGAGAGGAAGTAGAGGCTGGGAGGGAAGGCAGGGAGGCCCAGGTGCACCAGGATAGTGGGTGCAGAGGTGGGAGCGCCAGGGAGGTCTTGTCCTGCTTCCTGCTCTCTATGAGAATGGGACAGGGTGGCTGGGAGAGTAGAAGGTAGAAGAGAGGAATGTTCTAGACAGTCATTTTCTCAGAGTCAGAAAGCACAGGAAGTACAGAAATTGTGGTGAAAATGCCAGGCCACACTGCCGAGTACCCATTTGAGGTTAACCATCAAAACTTAAGGCAAACCCAGTCAGCCAGGTTAAGTTGACTGAAGCAGGACAAGCTGAGCGTCAGGAAAGCTGGGGCTCTGCCAGTGAGTGTGATGGAAGGGAGTCAGGCACTAGAGGGCATGGACAAAGGAGTGATCACAGGAACTGGGCCCTGAGGAGCAAGGAGAGAGCATGACATGTTGGGAAGGCGATAGGATCTGTGAGTTGCCAGTCTCTGGGGTTTGTGAGTCTGTCAAGTTGAGGGCCATTGCCAAAGCTGGAGCGCAGTTTGAGAAATGGGCGTTTGGGTGCTGTGGCAATTTAATTGCCCCCCATAGGCCCAGAGGGTATGGCACTACTTGTTGGAGTAGGTGTGGCCTTGCTGGGAGAAGTGCATCACTGTGGAGGTGGGGCTTCGAGGCCTTATATATGCTCAAGCCACGCACAGTGGGACAGTCTCCTGCTGCCTGCAAGATCAAGATCAAGATGTAGAACTCTTGTCCTCTCCAGCACCGTGTCTGCCTGCATGCTGCCATGAAGATAATGGACTAAATCCCCGAAACTGTAAGCCAGCTTCAATTAGATATTTTCCTATATAAGAGTCGCCGTGGTCATGAATAAAAGCAATAAGAGCCTAACTAAGGCAGAGCTTACTAAGCAGGAGGACACAGGACAGAACCCTGGAAAGGCCTGGTCTCAGTCTCAGACATCCCCATGAAATACAGCCCATCCTCATAATCTTTAGATGACACTAAAACCTACTGAATTACGGGTGTGAGAAGGGCGGTAAAGACGGCTGCCGGTTTTGTGTTCCCTGCTTGCCTGGCATTGTTTTAAGACCTTTGCGCAGGTTATTAACCCCTCAAACAACACGCTGAGAAGCCAGAGAGTTGGCTCAGTAGGTAGAGCACACAGTACCCTACAGAGGACCTGAGTGTGGTTCCTAGCATCTACACTGGGAGCTCCCAGATCCCATCCTCCTGCGCAGCGAGCTCAGGAGATCTGACGCCCTCTTCTGGCTGCCACAGATGCCTATATGCAGGTGTTCAGACCCTCCCACATACACATAGAATTAACAATAAAAATACATCTTTTTAGTATGGATGGCATTATTTCTGTTTTGTAGATGAGGTGCTAACGTGCCAACTGCTAAGCGACTCGCTGCTGGTAGCACAAGTGTGCCGATGCCTCTCTGGTACTCAACATGGCCTCTCCCTGTAGCCTATATACAACAGGTCGGCCTTTTCCCAAACCTTCACAGTGCTGTGCTTAGAAGCGTTTCTGTCTCTAAGCCGAGAGTTTTAGGCAAACTCACACTAACAAAACAATGGATTTCTGAAGGGGACTGTACGATCTTTTCAAATTTTCAATAGTTTTGTGTCTAGAGGCACTCTCCCTTTGGTAGGTCTGTATCCATTGACGCAGGAGAAGAATGAGTTTGCCTACTTTTAACACGATGTCTGCATAAGCCATGGCTTCTAGACAACCCAGGGGAGGATTCCAGGGGCTGAGAGACAACTCAAGGTCATTAAAACAGTATACTCTGCCAGCCTCCTGGCTTTTCTTTCAGGCTAGTTACAGATGGCCGCCATAGCCTCTGAGCGATCTGAGCCTGAAGCCCCTTCAAGAGAGACACTATTTACCAATGCTCCTACATTCTCTGCCAGCACTCGCCGACAGCCACTCTCCTATGGTCTTTCCTATCTGTGAGGAAGGGTGGAGAATGTCATTTTAAAATCTGGATACTTGTCCCTGTGGAAGAAAGTAAAGGGTAAATGAGCTCAGATGGGTCGCCCCGGCTCATGAGCCTTGAAGGGTATGTGTGGGCGGGGGTGGGCTATGTATTCTGTGTGCACATGTTTATATTCAAATGTGCTTCCATACTTACTGTTAGATATCTTTATCACTCCCCGCCTTGTTTTTCTGAGACAGTTTTTTACCACCCAATCTGAAACCCACCCTTTCATCTAGGTTGGCTGGCTAGAGAGCTCTTGAGATCTACCTGTCTCTATACACCCCATTCCCACCTCCAGTCCTGTGGTTACCTGCATGGGCAGCCACAGGCTTTATTTACATAGGTGCTGAAAATCAAATTGGGGTCCTTTTGGCACAGCAAGCACCCTTGCCTACAGACCTGTCCTCCGAGGCCCAGTTTGCAGTCTTTTGCAAATAAATGTATTTAGCACGAGTTGTGAGAGTTACTCATGGTGCTAGTGAATACATCAACAACAAAATGGACAAATGCCGCCAAGAGCTAAGGTCCTTCCGGTTCTTTTTAGAAAGCCGGTTGTTAAACATTTACCAGCACACCACAATCAGGCGAGCAACCAGGACTTCCTGCTGCAAGAGGCTCCCCTCCCCTCCCCCCTTCATCAGTTATTTCTGACTGATGAAGTCAGATGTATTAATGATCAAGCAGATAAACTTTGAAGTGCTCACTATAATATGCCCCCTTCTTCCTTACATAATGGTTCTAGGCTCATCCATTTTTATCGGCTTCTATTTTTCCCTCAGAGAATGCTCAGCAGTAGCAGAATGCTAGTAGGTTAGAAGATCCATGAAGTTGTTGACATTTCTGTTCAAGGGGGTTGTTGTTGTCGTTCTAGTTTTTGTTTGGTTTTTGTTTTTAGGTTTTTCCAGACAGGGCTTCTCTAGGTAGCCCTAGAACTGACTCTGTAGACCAGGCTAGCCTTGAACTCACAGAGAGCCGCCTGCCTCTGCCTCCTGAGTGCTGGGACTGAAATGTGCACCACCACCACCAGGCTCTAAAGGGTCTGGTTTTTTTTTTTTTATAAATATATTGAAATACTATTCTACTTAAGGTCCAGGCACACTCAGAAAATGCCTCTCATTTTAAATTCAAGCTGTCACTAACACAATTCAGTTTTCTAAGTGAAGGGATAATCTGACTCAAGCGTAATCACAACATTTAAAATTATTTCTGTTTTCAAAAATTATTCCTGTGCCTTTACCCAGCACTTGGGAGACAGAGGCAGGCAGCTCTCTAAGAGTTCCAGGCCAGCCTGATCTATACATTAAGTTCCAGGCCAGCCGGAGCTACATAGTGAGACCCAAAGAATAAAAATAAAATAAGCTGCTGGGTGGCGGTGGCGCACGCCTTTAATCCCAGCACTTGGGAGGCAGAGGCAGGTGGATTTCTGAGTTTGAGGCCAGCCTGGTCTACAAAGTGAGTTCCAGGATAGCCAGGGCTACTCAGAGAAACCCTGTCTCGAAAACAAACAAACAAACAAACAAAAAAATAAGCCGAAAAAGCTATGGTGTGCAATGTTGTTTTACCTTGGTAATAAGAAAAAGCCGTGGCTTGTTGTCGCTGTGTGTTTGCTTGCTCTGCTTTGCTTCAGGTCAGTTCCAGCTCCGAGCCTCTGGGACCCATAACTGAAGTTCATGTAGGTGTTGAGGGCCTTTTCTGGAGCTAGGAGAGCTACTGGGGGAGGTGGGACGAGGGGACAATGGAGGGCCGTTGCTGAGCCTAGGGAGATCATCATGATGGGGGGGTCTTGGGGGTGCTGGGGGAATATTTGGAGGTTTTACTATGTAGCTCTGGCTGCCCTGGAACCCAGGGCTGGAACTCACAGAGATCTGCCTGCCTCAGCAATAGGGACTTACCTTCCACCTCTGGGAGCAACCAATGACAATCACAACAGTCTGTTTGGGAAGTCTGTTGGACAGTCCTGACTAGTGATTTGAAAGGGGAATTTTCACACCTGGGTTTCGGTATTTCATAGATGGTCTTTGGCTCTTAGTGGGAACATTTTCAGTACAGATGGGAAATTTTCATTTAAGCTATCTATGCTTATTTGTACACTAATTTAGAGGTATTATTGACAATTTTAGGTAGATAGTTAATACTAAGACTTCTCATGGCTTTTCAGACATTCTTACTGTTATTTTTATGTGCCCACCCCTGTCCCTATTTAGAGCTCCACTCTGCTGTCCCCATTTTCTGCTTCAGAGTACATGTACCTTGCTACACCCCCCCATTTACCCCTTAAGCCTCTCTATTGCCCCCTTAGCCCCTTCAGTGACCTCTTTATTCCCCCCCTCCGGCCCCTCCAGTGGCCCTCTATTGTTCCCCCAGCCTTTCAGTGCCTCCTCCTATTGCTTCTTAGCCCACCCCAAGGACTCTGTAGTCCCCACAATGCTCCCTAGCCCCTGAAATGACCCCCTTAGTGTCCACAATGGTCTCCCAATGATCCCTAGCCCCACAATGCACTCACTCCCCATAATTCCCCCATAGCCTCTGCAATGGCCATTCTATTGCCCCCAATGCAATGGCCCCTTTTTACTTTCCTGATTTCTGTAGTTACTCTAAATTGAAAGTGTAAAATTTAGTGTGACCCTTCACAGCTTCCATTCTGTCTTAGTCAGGGTTTCTATTCCTGCACAAAACATCATGACCAAGAAGCAAGCTGGGGAGGAAAGGGTTTATTCAGCTTATACTTTCACATTGCTGTTTATCACAAAAGGAAGTCAAGACAGGAACTCAACACAGGGCAGGAACTTGGAGGCAGAAGCTGATGCAGAGGCCATGAAAGGGTGCTGCTTACTGGCTTGCTCAGATTGCTTTCTTATAGAACCTAGGACTACCAATTTATAATAGGCTGGGCCCTCTGCCCTTGACCACTAATTGAAAAAAATGCCTTACAGTTGGATCTCATGGAAGCATTTCCTCAAGGGAGGCTCCTTCCTCTGTGACAACTCCAGCTTGTGTCAAGGTGACACACAAAACCAGCCAGTACACATTCCAAATGCCAATTGTAACTTATTTTCAGTGTGTGTTTTTATTATTTGTGAGATTTTTATAATAAAGTTCATTTAGAAAAGCAAACATACAGGCAAACATTTGCTTACTCCCCTAAGCGTGAAGCTGAATGAGAGAGCAGAAGTGGAAATCTGAGTGAGACTCTGCCATCTATGTGGTGTCTTGGAAGACTTGGTTTTAGCCCTGTGGCCGGGTTGGCCTGCCTGTCATACACCTTCAGGTGCAACCAGCTAACCTCTGTCTCCAACAGCAGTATAGGCGCAGAGGAACACACTATTTCCTGTGTGGTTGGACAAGCAGGACCTCCCTCACTGGATGGCGTCCTCCTGCTGGCTTCCTCCAGGATTGCCCACTCTGTATCAATATTTATTGTTATTATTATTATTACTATTATCTTCCTCTTCCTCTTCCTCCTCCTCTTCCTCTTCCTCTTCTTCTTTCTCCTCCTTCTCCTTCTCCTCCTTCTCCTTCTCCTTCTCCTTCCTTCTCCTTCTCCTTCTCCTCCTTCTCCTCCTTCTCCTTCTCCTTCTCCTTCTCCTTCTCCTTCTCCTTCTCCTTCTCCTTCTCCTTCTCCTTCTCCTTCTTCTTCTTCTTCTTCTTCTTCTTCTTCTTCTTCTTCTTCTTCTTCTTCTTCTTCTTCTTCTTCTTCTTCTTCTTCTTCTTCTTCTTCTCCTCCTCCTCCTTCCTCTTCTCCTTCCCCTCCTTCTCCCCCTCCTCCTTCTCCTCCTCATTTTCTTCTTCCTCCTCCTGCTCTTCTTCCTCCTCCTCCTTCTCCTCCTCCTCCTTCTTCATTTTTGGGTGCTCCCATGTTATGGCCAGGGTATGGAAGTCAGAGAATGATGTGCTGGAATCTGTTCCCTCCTATCACATACACTCTTCCCAAAGTCAAACTCAGGCTGTCAGACTTGGCAGCAAGCAACTTTATCCACTGAGCCATCTCACTAGCCCCAGAAAAAAGTAGTTTTTAAGAGATTCTCATCGCATGTTTATATTTCCTGGTCATTCTTACCACAACTAGAAAATGATGAATAAACAATAAACATGCTCCAATATCTTCCATAACAAAATACATACATAAAACATTTTAATCAAATATAGTATGCGCCTTGAGACTTTGTACTCCAGCCCTGTTTTCTTTCTGCTCTCTGCTTTGTGTTTGTACATTGTTGTGTGACAAAAACGTGCATATTTACTCACCCAGGATCAAAGTATGGCTTCCATCAAACTTCAGCTTGGTGAACCAATGAGCTTACTGGGGTTACTTACAGGAATATGGGTGAAGGGTTACTTATAGGAGCAGAAATGACAGCTGCATCACCAAAGCCCTCCCCAGTATGGTTGACAGCTCACAAACTTGGGAACCTGGAGCACACTGCACAGCCTTCAGACAACTCAACAAGCTGGAAAATGTCCTTTCCAGGTAACTTGTTGGTCTGGTTTGAGGCTCCTTTGCAGCTTGCCTTGTCTGACAGTTTTCTTGACAGCTCTGTTTGTCTGAGAGAGACCCTGGATTTTATTTTATTGGTTACTATAGCAGAGAGGGGCCTAGTGAATCTGGTTGGTTTCAGGGACTTCCTGAAGCTGGGCTGACCTGTTTCCATTCCTGCTCAAGAAACTTCCTGAAGGTTAACATGTTTTTTTTTTCTTTCTTTCTTTTCTTTTTTTTTTCAATTTCTTTGGATATTTTCTTTATTTACATTTCAAATGTTATCCCCTTTCCCAGTTTCCCTCCCTCCCAGAAACATTCTATCACATCCTCCCTCCCCCTGCTTCTATGAGGGTGTTCCTCCTCTCACCCACCCACCCACCTACTCTCACCTCCCCACCCTCCATTTCCCTACACTAGGGCATCTACCAAGCCTTCATAGGACCAAGGACCTCTCCTCCCATTGATGCATGACAAGGCTATCCTCTGCTACATATGAAGCTGGAGCCATGGGTCCCTCCATGTGTACTCCTTTATTGATGGCTTAGTCCCTGGGAGTTCTGAGGGGTCTGGTTGGTTGATATTGTTGTACTTTCTATTGGAGTTGCAAACCCCTTCAACTCCTTCAGTCCTTTCTCTAACTCCTCTATTGGGGACCCCGTGCTCATTCCAATGGTTGGCTGTGAACCATCCACCTCTATATTTGTAAGGCTCTGGCAGGGCCTCTCAGGAGACAGCTTTATCAAGCTCCTTTCAGCATGTACTTCTTGGCATCCACAATAGTTTCTGGGTTTGGTAACTGCATATGGGATGATTCCCCAGGTGGGATAGTCTCTGAATGGCCTTTCTTTCAGTCTCTGCTCTATACTTTATCTCCATATTTGCTCCTGTGAGTATTTTGTTCACGTTCTAAGAAGGACCAAATCACCCACACTTTGGCCTTCCTTCTTATTGAGCTTCATGTGGTCTGTGAATTGTGTCCTGGTTATTTGGAGCTTTGGGGTTAGTATCCACTTATCAGTGAGTGCATACCATGTGTTTTCTTTTGTGTTGGGGTTACCTCACTCAGAATGATATTTTCTAGTTCTATCCATTTCCCTAAGGATTTCATGAATTCATCATTTTTAATAGCTGAGTGGTACTCCATTGTGTAAATGTACCACATTTTCTGTATCCATTCCTCTGTTGAAAGACATCTGGGTTCTTTCCAGCTTCTGGCTATTATAAATAAGGCTGCTATGAACATAGTGGAGCCTGTGTCCTTATTACATGTTGGAGCATCTCCTGGGTATATGGCCAGGAGTGGAATATCTGGGTTCTCAGGTAGTACTATGTCCAGTTTTCTGAGGAACCGCCAAACTGATTTCCAGAGGGGTTGTACCAGCTTGCATTTCCACCAGCAATGGAGGAGTGTTCCTCTTTCTCCACATTCTTGCCAGCATCTGCTGTCACCTGAGTTTTTTATTTTAGCCATTCTGACTGGTATGAGGTGGAATCTCAGGGTTGTCTTGATTTGCATTTCCCTGATGACTAAGGATGTTGAACATTTTTTTTTTTTTTAGATGCTTCTCGGCCATTCGATATTCCTCAGTTGAAAAATCTTTGTTTAGCTTTGTACCCCATTTTAATAGGGTTATTTGGTTCTCTAGAGTCTAGCTTCTTGAGTTAATTTTATATCCAGCCACTTTGCTGAAGTTGTTTATTAGTTAGGAGTTGTTTAGGAGTTCTCTGGTAGAATTTTGGGGGTCACTTAATTATATGATCATATCATCTGCAAATAGTGATATTTTGACTTGCTCTGTCCCAATTTGTATCCCTTTGACCTTTTTTTTTGTTGTCTAATTACCTTAGCTAGAACTTCAAGTACTATGTTGAATAGATAGGGAGAGAGTGGGCAGCTTTGTCTAGTCCCTGATTTTGGTGGGATTGCTTCAAGTTTCTCTCCATTCAGTTTGATGATGGCTACTGGTTTGCTGTGTATTACGTTTAGTATGTTTAGGTATGGGACTTGCATTCCTGATCTTTTTCCAAGACTTTTAACATGAAAGGATGCTGGATTTTGTGAAATGTTTTTTCAGCATCTAATGAAATGATCATGTTTTTTTTTTCCTTTGAGTTTGCTTATATAGTGAATGACATTGATGAATTTCCATATATTGAACCATCCCTGCATCCCTGGGATGAAGCCTACTTGATCATGGTGAATGATCATTTTGATGTGTTCTTAGATTTGGTTGGCAAGAATTTTATTGAGTATTTTTGCATCGATATTCATAAGGGAAGTTGGTTTTCTTTCTTTGTTAGGTCTTTGTGTGGTTTAGGTATAAGAGTAATTGTGGCTTCATAGAACGAATTGGGTAGAGTTCCTTCTGTTTCTATTTTGTGGAATAGATTGAAGAGTATTGGTATTAGGTCTTCTTTAAATGTCTGATAGAATTCTGCACTAACCCCATCTGGTCCTGGGCTTTTTTTGTTGTTGGGAGACTATTAATGACTGCTTCTATTTCTTTAGGGGTTTATGGAACTGTTTAGATGGTTTATCTGATCCTGTTTTAACTTTGGCACCTTGTATGTGTCTAGAAAATTGTCCATTTCATGCAGATTTTCCAATTTAGTTGAGTATAAACTTTTGTAGTAAGATCTGATGATTTTTTTGAATTTCTAAGGTTTCCATTGTTATGTCTCCCTTTTCATTTCTGATTTTATTAATTTGGATACTGTCTCTGTGCCTCTGGTTAGTCTGGCTAATGGTTCATCTATCTCGTTGATTTTCTCAAAGAACCAGCTCCTGGTTTTGTTAATTCTTTGTATAGTTCTTTTGTTTCTATTTGGTTGATTTCAGCCCTGAGTTTGATTGTTTCCTGTTGTCTATTCCTCTTGGATGTATTTGCTTCTTTTTGTACTAGAGCTTTCAGATGTGTTGTCAAGGTGCTAGTCTCTCCAGTTTTTTGGAGACACTCAGAGCTATGAGTTTTCCTCTTAGGACTGCTTTCATTGTGTCCCATAAGTTTTGGTATGATGTGTCTTCATTTTCATTAAATTCTAAAATGTCTTTAATTTCTTTATTTTAAGACCAGCCTTTGTCCATGGTGATCTGATAGGGTGCATGGGATTATTTCAATCTTTTTGTATCTGTTGAGGTCTGTTTTGTGACCAATTATGTGGTCAGTTTTGGAGAAGGTACCATGAGGTGCTGAGAAGAAGGTATATTCTCTTGCTTTATGATGAATGTTCTCTAAATATGTTAGATCCATTTGGTTCATAACTTCTCTTAGTTTTACTGTGTCTCTGTTTTGTTTCTGTTTCCATGATCTGTCCATTGCTGAGAGTAGGGTGTTGAAGTCTCCCATTATTATTGTGTGGGGTATGATGTGTGCTTTGAGCTTTAGTAAAGTTTCTTTTATGGACATGGGTGCTCTTGCATTTGGAGCACAGATGTTCAGAATTGAGTATTCATCTTGGTAGATTTTTCCTTTGATGAGGATGAAGTATCCTTTCTTATCTTTTTTGATAACTTTTGGTTGAAACTTGATTTTTATTTGATATTAGAATGGCTACTCCAGCCTGTTTCTTGGGACCATTTGCTTGGAAAATTGTATTCCAACCTTTTACTCTGAGGTAGTGTTTGTCTTTGTCACTTAAGTACATTTCCTGTATGCAGCAAAATGCTGGGTCCTGTTTACATATCCAATCTATTAGTCTTTTTATTGCTATGTCCTTTTATTGGGAAATTGAGTCCATTGATGCTAAGAGATATTAAGGAAAATGATTGCTGTTCCCTGTTATTTTTGTTGTTAGAGGTAGAATTATGTTGTGTGCCAATCTTCTTTTGGGTTTGTTGAAAGATTACTTTCTTGCTTCTTCTAGGGTGTAATTTCCCTCCTTGTGTTGGTGTTTCCATCTATTATCCTTTGTAGGCCTAGATTTGTGGAAAGATATTGTATAAATTTGGTTTTGTCATGGAATATTTTGTTTTCTCCGTCTATGGTAATTAAGAGTTTTGCTAGGTATAGTAGCCTGGGCTGGCATTTATGTTCTTTTAGGGTCTGTATGACTTCTGCCCAGGATCTTCTAGCTTTCATAGTTTCTGGTGAGAAGTATGGTATAATTCTGATAGGCCTGTCTTTATATGTTATTTGGCCTTTTTCCCTTACTGCTTTTTAACATTCTTTCTTATTTAATGCATTTAGTGTTTTGATTATTATGTGACAGGAGGAATTTCTTTTCAGGTCCAGTCTATTTAGAGTTCTGTAGGCTTCTTATATGTTCATGGACATTTTTTAGGTTAGGGAAATTTTCTTCTATAATTTTGTTGAAGATATTTACTGGCCCATTACCTTGGGAGTCTTCACTCTCTTCTATACCTATTATCCTTAGGTTTGGTCTTCTCATTGTGTCCTGGATTTCCTGGATGTTTTGGGTTAGGAGCTTTTTGCATTTTGCATTTTCTTTGACTGTTGTGTCAATGTTTTCTATGGTGTCCTCTGCTCCTAAGATTCTTTCTTCCATCTCTTGTATTCTGTTGGTGATGCTTGCATCTATGACTCTGATCTCTTTCCTAACTTTTCTATCTCTATGGGTGTCTCCCTTTGTGATTTCCTTATTGTTTCTATTTCCAGTTTTAGATCTTGGATGGTTTTGTTCATTTCTTTCTCCTGTATGTTTGTGTTTTCCTGTAATTCTTTAAGGGATTTTTCTGTTTCCTCTTTAAGGGATTCTACCTGTTTACCTGTGTTCTTCTGTATTTCTTTACAGGAGTTGTTTATGTCCTTCTTAAAGTCCTCTATCATTGTCATGAGAAGTGACTTTAGATCCGAGTCTCGCTTTTCTGGTGTGATGGTGTATCCAGGATTTGCTATGGTGGGAGAATTGGGTTCTGATGATGCCAAGTAACCTTCGTTTCTGTTGCTTATGTTCTTATGCTTGCCTCCTGACATATGGTTATCTCTAGTGCTCCCTGCCCTCGCTCTATCTGACTGAAGCCTGTCCTTCCTGTAATCCTGGTTGAGTCAGAACTCCTCAGAGTCCAGCTGTCTCTATGATCCTGTGATTCTGGGATCCTATGATCATGAGATTCTGAGTGTGTCATAGTTCCTAGGAGTCAAGCTGCCTCTGATACCCTGCGATCCTAGTGTGACCAAACTCCTGGGATCCTGGGATCTTGCATGTGCTAGTGTGCCTGGGAGTGGAGCCTCCTCTGGGGACTGTGGAACTGGCTGCTGAGTTCTCACCCATGGCAAACCAGGGCAGACTGGAAGGAATCCAAGCCACTGGCTGGACGGGTTTCCTGCGTCCCTGGATCCTGCTGGTCCCAGTTACTCTTGGCGATGTTGGTACAGATGTTGTATTCTACTTACCCCTGATCCTACGATCCTGGGCATGCTAGAACGCCTGGGAGTGGAGCCTCCTCTGGGGGATGTGGGTGTTGGCATGTTTTAGGAGGAAACTGTTAACACAATACACATGCACATGTACAGCAACCTCACAAATCTTCCCACTAAGATGGACTGCATCCCACCTTTTACTATGAATCAAAATAAACTTTTCCACTCACAATTTCTCCTGCCAAGAAGATGCACAGGGGTAAAGATGGAGCAGAAATTGAACGAATGGCCAACCAATAACTGGCTCAGCTTGAGATATATCCCATGATAGAGAGCCAACCCCTGGCGCTATTTATGATACTCTGCTATGCTTGCGGACAAGAACCTAGCATAACTGTCATCTGAGAGGCAACTTAGATCAGCAGCTGAGGGAAACAAATGCAGAGACCCACAGCCAAACACTAGGTGGAACTTGGGAAATTCTATGAAAGAGGGAGAGGAAGGATTGAAGGAGCCAGAGTACACCACAAGAAAAGCTACAGAATCAACTAACCTGGGCCCACAGGGGCTCACAGAGACTGAACGGACAATCAGAGAGCATACAGGGGACAGACCTAGGCCCTCTGCACAGATGTAACATTGTACAGCTTGGTCTTCTGTGGGACCCCTAACAGCAGGAGCAGAGGCTCTCTCTGACTCTGTTGCCTGCCCTTAGATCCCTTTCTTCTGACTGGGCTGCCCTGTCTAAGCCTCAGTAGAAAAGAACACATCTGGTTTCTTACTGCAACTTGTTATGCCACGGCTGGTTGATATATCCATGGTCAGCACCCCCTTTTTCTGAGGGGAAAGGGAGTGCAGGAGGATAGCGAGGGAGGGTTAGAGGGAGCGACTACGAGGAAAGGAGGAAGGGGAAGCTACGATCAGGATGGAAAGTAAATTACTTAATTAATAAAACAAAACAATAAATACGTAAAAGGTTTTGTCCCCAAGTTGCTCCTGCTGGGTACTTTATCACAGTGATGAGAAAACAAAGGAAGGCTTCCAGCTTCCTCATTGCCATCTGCAGCCCAGTGTCTGTCTGTGCCACACTGCTGGACTGTTCTTACTGAGCCAGCTGCCTGCTGTGTCCTGCTGGGTAGACTGCATGTGGTACAGTTTCTCCTCCACTAAAAGGTCCTTGGCTTTCATATTACCAAATTTAATGCATAATTTTTCAGTCCTTGTATTATTGAAAGGCCTGAATTCACTACCTTTACTTCCCTTTTTCCACTGTCAAAACGTTGTTTCTTTTTGTTTTTAAAAACACTGGAATTAAATCACCTGTCCATTCCTAGAGAACTAGTTAACAGTGGAGTATTTTGGAGCCATGATAAGGAATTTGAATTGTTTCCTATGCTGCAGGGTATATCAAGAGAAGAAAGTGTAATAGGAACAAAAGTATATATTATGCTATTTTGTTTATCTTTAAAAGATGGAGGTTCAGGGCTGGAGAGATGGCGCAGTGGGTTAAGAGTGCTTGCTGCTCTTGCAGAGGCCCCAAGTTCTGCTCTCGGCTTCTTCATTAGACTGTTCACAAGCACCTGTAACTCCAGCACTAGGGAATCAAATGATGTCTTCTGGTCTCTGTTGCTACCCCCACATGTATGACTGCACATGTATGTGCATGTGCACACACAGACACACTCTCATGTGCATGCCCACACTCTCAAGTGCATGCCCACATATACACAGAAGTAAAACAAATCTTTAAAAAAGATCATGTCCCATAAGAATATAAGCATTTGCTACCAACTAAAAGGATAATGAAAGAGTAAACCAAAACATATTTAAAAGTTGCATAGAGTTTAATAAGAGGGAAATGGAATGGAAACTAAAATTTTCTGACTATAACATGGTCTGTAAATATACCATTGAATCATAGTCATATTTTACATAATTATAGAGCTAAAGTATTCTTTTGAAAAAGAATAAAAAAAAGAAAAGTAAAACAAACCAACCTGTAAATGTAGCCTGCGGTGCAGAGGAATTATTTTAAGTGCTTACAAAGATACAGTTACCAGAAATTAAATAAATAATAAATAAAGTCATCTTGCTAAAGATGGAGGCCCACACCTTTAGCCGCAGCACTTGGGAAACGGCAGATCTCTGTGAGTTTAAGGCCAGCCAACCTAATTTACACAATAAGTTCCAGGACAGACAAGGCTAGGAGACCATGTCTCAAAAACAAACAAACAAACAAACAACAAAAACAAAGAAACGCTGTTCATCTGATTTAAATCTTTAGTAGGATATAATCTAAGGACAAAGAGAGCTGGGGGAAAAAGACTGCTCTCCATAGTCATGTCATTAATGATGCTTGACATTTTGAATTTTAAATTGTAATAAAATATAAGACAAAACTAATTATCTTAACATTGTTACAAACCACGATTGGGACATTTCCAGGGCTCTGGAGCCGGTGAGCCATGGGAGTTTCATCCACAAACTTATACTCTTTGCTTTATCTGAAAAAGAATTCGAAGCCCCCATGTCAGAAGCAGCTGAAAAATTAAGAGATCTATACATGCTGGATTGGGTTGTCATGACTGCAAAAGTAGAGACAAAATTTATCAGGTAATGATGTTTACAATTTATACAGATTTCCTTATTAGTAAGAGCAATTTAGATGTCTGAAAAGCACTTTGCCAGAGGAATAGCTGTGAGGGAGACTGTTATATACAACAGCAAGCTAACCCTAAGGAAATATAGACAAGTAGAATAAAATCAACCAAATCGTGATATGTATTCAGCATAACTTGTGTATGTGTATATGTGTATATTACACACACAAATACACAACACACTACAAAAACAAAATGTTACATAGTTTGCAACAAACACTTGACTCCGACCCACTTGGATTTATTTGAATTTAAATCAACAATAAAGACATCAATTCATTCACAAATATTTATTGAGCACGGTTTTTCTTTACTATCAACTGGACATAGCCTAGAGTCGCCTGAGAAGGAGGTCTCAGGTGAGGGATCAGATCTGATTGGTCTGTGGGCATGTCTCTGAGGGGTTTCTTAATAACTGTTTAATGTAGGAGGAACTAGCCCACCAGTGGGCAGCACCATTTCCTGGGCAGGTGGGCTTAAGCTACCTTAGAAAGCTAACTGAGTATTAGCTAGCCTGCAAGGGAGCCAGCAAGCACGAGTCCTCATGGTTTTTGCTTTAGGTTCCTTCTTGAGTTTCTGCCCTGATTTGCTTTAGTGATGGACTGCGACCTGTAGGCTGAAACAAGCCCTTTCCTCTGTTAACTTGCTTTTGGTCAGAGTGTCTTATCACAGTGGCAGAAAGGACACTAACGGTGCACAGTTGTTTTGAACACATTGCTACCCTCAAGCAACTCCTAGGGAGGAGCAGTACACACACACAGGCTAACTCCACGCAAATGGGTAACACTGGGAGCCAGCGCCAAACTAAGAGTATCCTATGTAATTCACAGACACTCCCTGCCGCTCTCATGAATTGTCTTCCCGCTGTGAGCTATCTGAGGACAGCGATGTATTCAAAACATCTTAGCACAAATTTTGCAGGCTTCTCTCTTGAAGGCCTACAATTGTTTTTTTTTTTTTTAAATTAGATATAAATATTTTTGTCTTTTAAATATGGTATCCTAAGCAGTCCAGGCAGGCCTTAAATTTGTGTTTCCCCTGCCTCGATTCCAAAGTCCTGGAATACAGGTATCCACTATCAAAGGCATGCACATTTTAGCCAAGAAAGGTCTTACAGCTTTTCAAGGTTCCATGCTTTCAAAACTCTTCCCATGTAGCAAATAGCAAGAAATGGTAGGTTTATTATGTGCTGATGGATGTTAAAAGAAGAACAGGAGTATCATAAAACCCCCATCAATAGATTTTCCCCACAGTACAGCAAGTTTTTATTTTTGTTAATCAAATAAAACATATTCTTTCAGGCAGGCAAAATGACTCAGCAGGTAGAGGCACTTGCTGCCACACCTGAGGACCAGAGTTCGATTCCCAAGGGCGACCCACAGGGTAGAAGTAGAAAACTGATTCCTGAAAATGGTCCTCTGGCCTCGACAGGTGTTATAGCAAGAGCTCTTCTTTCCACCCCTAATAAATAAGTAAACTACAATGAGAAACCATCCTTCCTTCCCAATACGTACAGGCTACCCTGCCTTTTTCAGTTACTCTTCAGTGAAATGAAAACATTAGTGAACTTTCAGTGCCGGAAGGCTGGGATCAGACGCACCTCACGCAGCTTCCATTATCCCTCTGTAGCAGGTAGAGTAATTCAAGCCTCCCCAATAGTGCAGGCCCTAAAATTATGGAGTACTGTACTTAGTTACTCAACACCAGCTAGCCAAGCAAAGAGGGGCAGCACAGTCTAGCATGAGTCTTGGGGTGTCTCTCCTGTTGTCTGTCATGGTTAATGTGCTAGGATATCTGGCATCTGGCTCTGAAAATCAAGATTGAAATCCTCTCCGTCGAAGGTTTCATTTCCTCTCTGTGAGGATGCTCCTCTATGGGAGAATGCTCTTTGATTCAATTTAGCTCACTGGGACCTGGACTGAAGCCCTCGGTCACACAGGCTTTCTCCCCAGAGCATGAGTATCATTGTGCTCCTGCTTCTCTCCCCAGGGAGATTCTTAGTGGGCAGAAATGAAGCAGCATTCTTCAATCCCCCTTTGTCCTGCTTGGATGCTTTCATGGCCGTTAACTCAGTAGATCGTTTATTTGGTCATTAAATACTGAAAATCTACCAGGCCTGCTATAAGGGGAACAAGCCACATGGGACTCTAGCTGCCATTGAACCAATGTCCTGTGGATCTTGGAAGTACTCAGGGAGCTAGATCCCAAGAGGCAGCCTGCTAATACTGGCAAAAGCATTTTGAAGAGCCAGACTGCACAAAACTGCTTCTTCTTCCAAAGGGCTCCCCTGCTGTCCTCTCTCTAGGTCTGTTTTTCCCATAGATGAACGGTGCGCTTGCTTTTCATTACACAGTCCCCCTGCCCCAGCGTGCAGGAAATCTGCAGAGTGTGCTGCTACATGCAGGTGTTGTGAGAGTACGTGTAAGAAAACTCAAAGCAGATGAGAGTGACTTGCTCTGAAGGGATTCATGTCACCCATGTGTCTGGAATGCTCTTTACTAGCTTGCAATGTAAACACAATACCACACTTTTATGTATTTCCCTTGCCGTTTGAGTAACCACCTGCCCTTGGGGACAGGAAGTCCCGTAACTTCCTGAGGCCTCCACCACCACCCTACAACCTACTGACTTTGAAGGAGTCCAGTCCTGCTACAGAGAGCCAGGAAGAGAGGGAAGCCGGCAGTGTCGTTGCCACCACCGGAAGTTACCGATGGGCTCAACTGTTCCAAAGCTAGGGCATTTGTTCGTGGAGACTGGGGTTTTTTTATAGAGTCTCCTTGTTTCTTCCTATGGCCTCAGCAGCATCAGTTGAGTTCTGAGGCCATATCCATTTTAGATTGCATGTGCTAGCCGTTTCCCACAATCCTTAGCATTTTACTAGTTGGGCCAAGCTAGAAATGAACCAGCTACAGCATGTCATGCTGGAAAACACCCTTCCCACAAAGACTGGTTTGGTCTACCTTAGCACCTTGGGCCACATAGGCACATCTGGCCAAGACTCATACAAATGCATACAAAGGGGAAAGGCTAACGTTACTTACAAAGAAACACACTCATTCAGGAACACGGACACCTACACATGAAGGCTCACAGAGAAGGATTGTCTCTCCGTCGTATGTTTTCACAGCATCGAGGGCTCTTAAGTGATCCCTACAATGAAGCAGTATTCTTAAAAGACTGTGTCCTCCCTCCCCAGCCTCTGTAAACAACTATTCTACTGTTAAGTTCTAGAAGATCAAAGTTTTAAGATTCCATATGGGTGAACTCATGAAGCATGTCTTTCAGTCTCTGGCTTATTTAGCCTAACACAGTATCCTCCAGTTCCATTCAGGCTGTCACGAATTAAAAGATTTCATCCTTGTATCTGAACAGGTTTCATAGTGTTTGATATTAGATTTTCTTTACCCTATTCATCAGTTGGACACTTTTGTTGCTTTCATTGAAAGCTTTACATACTTAAGGATTATGAAAGGCATTAATGCACATTAAGAAATTCTAGGGCGTTAGAGAAATGGTCAGTGGCTAAGAGTGTACACTGTCGTTAGAGAGGACTCAAGTTTGTTTGCCAGCAGCCATGTTGGGTGGCTTACACCTGCCTATAACCCAGACCCAGGGAATCTGAAACACACATGAACACACCAACACAATACAGATCATCTAAAAATAAAATAAATCTTTCTTTCTTTCCTTGGTTTTTCAAGAGAGGGTTCCTCTGTGTATATCCCTGGCTGTCTTGAAAACTCAGTCTGTAGACCAGGCCACCTGTGTCTGTCTCCCAAGTGCAGGGATTAAAAGTGTGCACCACTACTGTCCCGCTATAAAATAAATCTTCAAAAACGAAATCTTAAAATACAAAGACCTAGAGTAATAAATGATTTCACTTCAATCATTGTTTTCATCCTATTCTTTAAGGATAGACCATTTAAATTTGTGTTCTTGACAGATCCTATTTTAAGACTCATGGGTGCTTTTAATTGTAAAAGACTTATCATCTGAAATTAGTAAGATGCTCGAGCTTCTGTTGATGGCATGTACCTGTAGTCCCACCTACTCAGGAGGCTGAAGCGAGAGGGTGGTTTGAGCCTAAGAGCTCAAGACCAGCCTGGATAGCACTATGAGAATATCCTCAGCAAACAAACAAACAAACAAACAAACAAAAAAAGAAAACCAAAAACAAGGAAAAAATCAAACTTTTAATTTATACAAAACAATAAATACAAAATAAAATGCCGCTAAATCCAAAAAAAAACACCTCTGAAACTTTACTATTATAA
The DNA here is from genome assembly GCF_008632895.1 of Mastomys coucha. Taxonomy (NCBI): domain Eukaryota; kingdom Metazoa; phylum Chordata; class Mammalia; order Rodentia; family Muridae; genus Mastomys; species Mastomys coucha. The sequence continues at coordinate 217,960,270 of NW_022196905.1, forward strand.
AAATTGCTGTACATTTTATTTTTTTACAAGCCAATTAGATTTTCACTGTATTTCATTAAAAATAAAATTAGTATAGTCTATTATTTGTATACAGAATAAAATGATATAAACTTTAACTGAATAGGTTTTACTAGAAACCTAATTTGCTAGTGGTTGCATTTGTGGTTTTTTTTTCCTGCTGTACATTTTATAAACCTATACTATTTTAGGGTTTTGTGTGTGCATATATGCATGTATGTACACATACATGTATTTTCATGTGCATGCCTGAAAAGAATAGATCTTGGCATCTCTGCAAGTCTCACGTGCCTAGGTATTCCTACCCCTCTGTTTGTGCCCACAGTTATCCCCCTTTTAAAATGTTTAACATGTATTTGTGTGTGTGTGTGTGTGTGTGTGTGTGTGTGTGTGTGTTGGCAGGAGGTATATGTGAAGGTCAAAGGACAACTTACAGGAATAGGTTCTCTTCTCCCACTGTGTGGGTCCTAGGGATTGAACTCAGGTCTTCCGGCTTGGCTGTAAGAGTTTTACCCACTGTGCTCCTTGACTGCCCAGGGTGTCCATTCTAATTCACACTCACGCACACACGCACACACATGTGCGTGCCAATGCCATTTTCTAGACACCAGCAGACTCCTCTCCTTGTTTTCAAGCTGTTTCTGATTCCAAACTCTGAGTTTCTCTGAAATTCCTGTTGTTTTTTTTTTCTTAGAATATTCTCATTCTGGGGGTTTCTCTGTTTTCTGAATTGGTAAACATGTCCCCCACTCTACTCATCTGCTGCTAAACGTCTTCTTAGAGTTATTGAGCCTACACTCATCCCGTAGCCCTCATGGCCTGACTAATCCACCATTATGATGAAGTTCTCTCTCAGGTCCCGAGGCACACACACACACACACACACAGCGTCCCTTCACACAAACGCCCTGTTAGCCTGTCACTCCATAGCCTTCTGGGTACGATGACCTCTTTCTTTACAAACACTTTTGCTCTCTTGAGCTGTTGCAACATCCAGGCCCTTCCTCTGCTTGCAGGCGTCTCCTTTATCCCAGGACCGCCCTCCAGGGCATTTGCTCTCCCAGGTATCTGCTCAGAGATCTCCCTGGAGAATGCAGCTCCCACAGCTGAGAACACATTGACTTCATCTGTCTCACATGAACTCACCTCTCCAGTTTCACAGTGCCAGCTAGCTAGCAGCCTGTCACTGTTGCCATTTTATTTTAAAGTTAACATGTCACAACCCCAGCCTGCTCCTGACATCCTTATTTCTATTATTGGTTTCTGCACTCTTGGGGCCAAGCATCTTCCCTCCATGCCCATGGGCCCCTTCAGTGGTCCCCCTCTTCTCTCAAGAAGTTCCTTTGTCTCCAACTTCTTAACTATAGTATTTATTTATGTTTCTGTTTCTTTAAATCGACAGACAAATGAGAATTAAAATGAGGTTTCATTATAGTCTTTTTCAAACAATGTTTTTAACCGCCCCTCCCACATCATATGTCCCCCCCCCCCAGCACCTCATTTCCACTCTGGGTCGCCTTTCTAGCTTTTGATTTGCTTTGTTTTTTCTGTTTTTAGCCTTTACCCACAACCCACACAATCATGACAAAGAACATTCAGTTTTTATCTTTCTAGGTTTGGATCCTACAAATTTCATAATTTTTTTTCTGTATGCCTAAACAAACACACTTTCACTATCCGTTCATCTGTTGATGTACATCTAGAATGTTCCATTTCCTTATGACAGAGAACAATGGGTACAGCTGAGCCAGTACCTCCATGGTAACCCTGGTGTTTACCCAGGGTGTTTACTCAGATGTCGTACAGTTAGGCCATATGGCTGTTCAACCTTTGAGAAACCTCCATGATGATCTGAAAAATAATTTGTCTTCTATTTCAATATAGTGTGTGCATATATGTGCAGGTGTCCACAGAGACCAGGGGCATTTCAGATCCCCCAGAGCTAGAGTTATATATGTTCATGGGTCACCTGATATGGGTACTGGGATCTGAACTCAGGTCCTCTGGAAGAGCAGGAATTGCTCTTAATCACTCAGTCATCTCTCTAGCCCTCACAATACTGGTTTCTATAATTGGTATATTCGTTTAGAATACCACCAGCAGTCAATAAGGGTTTCTATTTCCCCACATCTTCACTGGAATTTATTGTTTTCTTTCTAGCTATTTGACTGGCATGAAGTGGAAACTCAGAGTAGTTTTAATTTGCATTTTCTTGATGGCTAGGGCTGTTTAAAATTTTTAAAAACACTTATTAGCCATTCATATTTCTTCTTTTAAAAACTTTTATCAGCCCGTTGTTGATTGGCAGCTTTAGGGAGAGAGTAAAGTTAAAATTTTGTAGTTCTTTGTGTATAATTTCTAGATCTTAATGGCATATCTGATCATCTCCCAGTCTGTGAGATGTCTGTTCACTCTGCTGAAAATTCTTTTTGCTGTGCACAAAGTTTTTAATTTTACATAGTCCCATTTGTTAATTTTGAGGTATCGCCTGGGCTATCAGAATCCTGTTCAGAAAGGTCTTTGCTGTTTGTATATGTCAAAGTGTCTTTTCTACCTTTATATCTAGCAATTTCAGTGTTTCTGGTTTTAAATCAAGGCCTTTGATCCATTTACTCACAAGTGTGTTTCATATGTCATGCATGCGCATGTGTGTGTGTGTGTGTGTCTGCGTCTGTGTGTCTCTGAGTGTGTTTGTGTGTACGTCACATACACATACACATATACACACATGTACACGCACACCATGGTACCTGTGTGAAGATTAGAGAACAGCTTACAGGAATCACTTCTCTCTTTCCACCATGTGAATCCTGGAGATGAAACTTAATCATCAGGCTTGTCAGCAAGTCCCTTTTCCGACTGAGTCATCCCACCAGATCTCCATTGACTCCGACTGAATCATCCCACCAGATCTCCATTGACTCCGACTGAATCATCCCACCAGATCTCCATTGACTCCGACTGAATCATCCCACCAGATCTCCATTGACTCCGACTGAATCATCCCACCAGATCTCCATTGACTCCGACTGAATCATCCCACCAGATCTCCATTGACTCCGACTGAATCATCCCACCAGATCTCCATTGACTCCGACTGAATCATCCCATCAGATCTCCATTGACTCTTTCTATGGTTCTCAGCATAATTTTCAGCAATAATTAGCTGAAAATTAATGGGGTTTCCTCTGCAGATATCTCAAATTCTGAGTAACCACCTATCTAGTACTTGAGCCTACAAATGCTGGCTACCTTGGTTTTTCTAAATGCCCATCTGTCTCCTCATCCCGGGCTTTCCTTGTTCATTTCTCTCAGGGGTTTTTGTCCTATTCTACCTCATGCTTGGTGCCTTGAAGTGTTGTGTTTTACACTGAATCCCTAGTGGGTCTGGAATACATTTTTCCTATTAATTGGTATACAGTAGGCATTATGAATACAACTGTCTCTTCCCTTTCCATGTGACAGGCCTTGGAGATGAGGCCTAAGGAGGTAACTAAGGTTAAATGAGGTCATCAGGGCAGGCCCCTGATCCAGTGAGGCTTTGGCCTTTAAGAAGAACGTGACACACCACTGATGCATGTGTGCACAGGAAAGGTGCCTTGAGGTCTCCGGAAGTAGTAGCCATCTGCATGCCAAGGCTGGAAGGGGTTCTGGAAATGGACACTGCCAGCACCTGGATCTTCCACTTCTAGCTTGCAGAACTGTGAGAAAATAAATTTATAGCATTTAAGAAATCTGAATTGTGATACTATACTTATTGCAGCTTTAGAATATTTACGCAGCAATACTCCGACTTCACTGGTAGATAACCAGTACACTAATTGTCTTTGGTTTTGTTTAGAGACAAGGTCTGAATATGTAGCTCTGGCTGACCTGGAATTCACTATGTGGATCAGGCTAGCCTCCAACTCATAGAGATTCACCTGTCTGTGCCTCCAGAGTACTGGCATTAAAGGCTTGCACTACCATGGCGGGCTGAATTGACGGCTTTTTTCCCTCGTAGAACTGCAATGCAGCCTCTGGCATATCCCTCTTCCCTGGTTTCTGAACTCTCTATTCTATTCCACTGACCAATGTTGAGAATTTCACTAAGTCAGCACTATCCTATTATTACCATTTTTAATGCTTTAACGCTGAATGGGGAATTATCTGTTTTACTCTTTTATTAAGACTACTTACTGGTGAATCTAGGTGCTGGGCAGATAGCTCAGAGGGTAAAGGCAGCACAAGCATTAGGACCTAAGATCAGATTCCCAGAATCCACATAAAATCCAGGTGCATCAGCACACATCTGCAACCCCAGCACTGTGGAGGCAGAGACAAGTGGATTCCAGAGCTCACTGGAGCCAAATCATGGAGCTGCAGGGTCAGTGAGAGACCATCTCAAGAAGATGGACACCAATGGTGGAAAACTCTCAGTGGCAAGCTGACATCCACTCCTGTGCATACACTGTACATATTCATGCCTCCCCCAACAGACCTGTACACACAAATTCACACACTCACACATGCATACATACACACACATACATACATACACACCTGCACACATATACTCACACTCTCACACACATTCTCACACAACACACTCTCATACTCTCAGACACTCTCTCTCTCACACACACACACACTCATACTCTCAGACACTCATACACACACTCACACATACTCTCTCACACCCACACACACTCTCACACTCACAAACACACTCTCTCACACTCACACACTCTTTAAGATTCACACACTCTCTTGCACTCACACACACATTCACATACACATACTCTCACACACTCACATACACAGACACACACACAAATGCACATACACTCATATACGCTCTCACATACTTAAACACACACTCTCACACTCTCATACATACACATACTCACACATACTCTCTCACTCACACTCACACATACACACACACTCATACTCATCTCTCCCTACATCTTTACACACATGCTCACACCATGCTATACTAATCTCCTAGGCCTTTTTCAATCGAATCAAGTTGACAGTCCAAATGAACTGTCCTTCCTTTTCAGTCTCAATGCACTGAGATTTTTCTGGAGCACTTTTCAGTACAACTTTCCAGGGCAACCGTGAAAGTCTTGTACTTTTTATGAAATTTATTCATAAATAAATTTTAATTTTTGTTATGATTATAAATGGATTTTTTAAAAAAAGGTTTTCGATTTCAAATGTTAATTAAACTGCTTTTTCATTGTTCGTGTATTCTATCCAAATCAATAAAAAGAACAAACTGTGGCTTTATTGTCTAAGAATACTAATGATAATGCAGTAGATTTAAAGAACCTTGTGAAGTAAGATAATCATATGGGATATTCTGCAACACACAGATTGTGCTTCTCAATCTAAGGTCCTGTTATAGTGCATACTAGTTAACACATCATGTTCTTTGGTTGTTAAGACACGTAGAATAACAAAGCCCTGGGAGAATTCTCTGTCCAGATCTATAGCCCGCTGCTAGATTGCGTCGTCTCTTTTTTTGATAGGTTGGTTTTCAGTTCCTCCTATTTTCTAGACATGAACCCTCTGTGGGATACATAGCTGGCCAACACGTTCTTACCTTCCGTGGGCCATCTCTTCTCCTGATTGCTTCCTTTGCTGTACACCAGGTAGCCTTTCAGTTTCATGAGGCCCCATTTGTCAGCTGTCTCCATATGTCCTTGGTGACCAGAGTCCTTCTCTGTGTCTGGAGATTGTGGTGCCTTCTCTGCCACCTCTTCTAGCACTTTCGACTTTCAGGGATTTTTTTTTTTTTTTTTTTTTTTTTTTTTTTTTTGACTTTTAAGGATCCAGGTTCTCTCTTGCATGTGTTCACATCCAGTTTCCCAATACTGTTGAGACGCTGTCTTTTCTCTCGTGTATTTTTTGCATCCTTGTTAACTGTGCCTGTAATTATGTGCAAGTAAGTCTGGGTCTTCTGTTCTAATCCATTACTTTTGTGGTCTTTATATTATGCTTTGAAGTATAACTTGAGGTTGAATATGGTAATATGTCCAGCGGCATTCTTTTTGCATTGGATTTCTTTGGTTCTTGGGATCTTTTATGTTTCCATATGAATTTTAAGGTATTTTTTTTTCTGTGAAGGATGACTCAGGAGTTTTGATTGGGGTTATAGTAAATATAACTGTATTAAATATAACTGTACATAACTATTGATAGGATGATTTGTTTCCACAGTATTAATTCTACCAAGCCACGAGCATGGGAGGCTCTTCTCTGTGCTTGATTGTATCTGTTGCTTTTTGAAGAGTGTTGAAGTTTTCATTACAGAGGTCTTTTGCCTCCTGGACACATTCCTATTGTCTTTCCCACTGTGTTTTTGTATGTTAATTTTGTACCCTGCCACTTTGCTAAAAGTTCTGGGAGTTTTCTGGCGGAGCCTTTGCTGTCTCTTATAATCATCTGCAAAGACATCTGGCTATTTGTGTGCCTTCTATTTCCTTTTCTTGTCTTATGTGGAAAAAAAGCAAGGCAGTGAGCTTGCTCTGAGTTTTTCTCCATTTAGCACGGTGTTGGCTGTGAGTCAGTTGTATACAGCCTGTATTGTGTTGAAGTATGTTTCCTGGAGTTATTCTTTCTAGACTTGTATTATGAAGGGATGTTGGATTTTATTAAAATGAGATGAGATGATCTATGAGATGATCATGAGATAGTTTTTTTAAAGTGTGTTTCCATATTCAGTTTGCAGGTGCTTTGTTGAGAATTTTTACATTTTTGTTTATCGGGAATATTCATCTATAGTTCTCTCTTATTTTGTTGTGACTTTATCTGCTTTTAGTGTTAGAGTAATAATGGCTTCATAGAAGGAGTTTAGAACTGCCCCTTCTGTCTCTCCTCTGTAGAACACTGTTAGAAGCATGGGTTGAATCTCTTCTCTAAAGCTCTCATAGAATTCTACTGTGAATGCACCTGCTCCTGGAATTGGTTAGCCAGAAGATTCTTTTTATGATTGCTTCGACTTCCTTGTTTGTTGTATGTTTGTTTAAACTGTTGTCTTGATTTGAGACTTGATTTAACTTTGATTGGTCAGTCAGATGTATCTAGAAATTCATCTGTTTCCTCCAGGTTTAACAACTTGGTAGAATATGGGCTTTTAAGGCAAATCTTTATGGTTCTTCTGAATTTTCTTAGTATCTGTTTTGATGTCTCTTCATTCCTCTCTAACTTTATCAGCTTGAATCTTCCCTTTCCTTCTTTTGGAAACTTGACTAAAGGTTTGACATCTTGTATATAGTTTCAAAGAATTAACTCATTTCATTAATTTTTTTTTTGACAGGGTTTCTCTGTGTAGCCCTGGCTGTCCTGGAACTCACTCTGTAGACCAGGCTGGCCTCAAACTCAGAAATCCTCCTGCCTCTGCCTCCCAAGTAAAGGCATGTGCCACCACTACCCAGCCATTAATTGTTTTTTAAAGCTTGTTTTCATTTAATTCATTTCTGTTTCAGGTGTGATTATTTCTTCTGATCTACTGTTCCAGGTTTGGGTTCTTTCTTCAGCTCTTGACATACATCATTAAGTTATATACTTGTGCTCTTTCTGATATTTTAAATGTAGGAGCTTAGAGGTACAAGCTCTTTCTTAGGGCTGTGTTTATTGTATCCCCAGAGTTTGTATATTGTGTACTTGTTTTCATTTAATTCCAGAAAATTTTAAATTTCTTCCTTCATTTTTCTTTTTTTTTCCTTCATTTTTCAACGTCCCATTTAATAGTGAGTTATTTCCATGAGCTTGTGTGTTTCCTGGAGTTTCTTTTTCTATTTGAAGATTTATTACAATGTGACCAGATACAACCCATGAAGTCATTTGAATTTTCTAATTAGGTGGTTTTTGTGTGTGTGTGTGTGTGTGTGTGTGTGTGCATCCCAATATATGGTACTTTAGAGAATTCTTTTCTGTTTTCTTTTAAAATTACATTTATTTATTTACTTATTTATATGTATATATATGTTTGTTTGTGTGTGTGTGTGTGTGTGTGTGTGTATTTCTCAGAGCATATCTTTTGTAGTGTTTGAGTAGAATGTCCTATAGGTATCATTTATTTAGAGCCAATGTTTCTGTATTAATTTTTTTTAGAATGAGATATCCATTGAGAAGAGTAGAGTATTCAAGTCACTCTTTGAGTTTAGTAGGCATAAGTTTTGAACTGTAATGTCCTCTTGGTGAGATGTTGCCTTTTTCACAATAAAGTGACCATTTAATGTCTCCTGATTAGTTTTATCTGTTTGCCTAATGTTAGAATAATGCTGCTTATCTCCTTTTTCCTGGTATACTTTCCAGTTTGCTTCCTGTTCTTTCGTTCTAAGGCAGTGCTGATCTCTGACACTGCTGTGCAGGTCATGTAGATGACAAAAAGATGGAGCCTGGTAATTGTAAAATTACATTTATTTATGTATTTATTTATGCATATGCACGTGCATATGCGTGTATGTGTGATTGTATGTGCCATAGTACATCTGTAGAAGTCAGAGAAGAATATTTAGGAATGGATTCTTTCCTTCTACCACGTAGATAGATTCCAGAGATGGTTCTCAGGCTTGCTAGCAGGCCCCTTTAACTGCTGAGTCATCTTGACAGCCCTAGATCCTGTGTTCTAATGAAGTCAGCTAGCTTCTGTCCCATGACAGGAAGCTGAGGCCAGCAGTAGCATCCTTACTGAGCGGAGTCTATGAATTGCTATCATCTTGTCCATTTTGTGGTGTGTGCTTTCTCAGCCCTACTTTACTGAACAGCCATTCTACCACTACCCACTGATTTTTCCTGGAGCCTCTTTGCCATGTTTATTCTTTTTTGGCAGCATGAACGATTTCTTCCACTGTTCTCTGTAGAGCTGGCTTACCATTCATAAACTCTTCCAGCCTGTTTCTGTCATCCACACCTTTTCTCTGTCCATCAGGTATAACGGATAGTTCTGCGAAGCAATGTACTCTTGGTTGACATCTGTGGTCTTTCTGAACTTACTGAAGTTTTCATTCCCAGCTTAAGGGTAGTCTAAGTTCTCTTCAGTATTTCTATCATGTCTAAGGTTAAGTGTTCGACAAAGTTCCCTTATTTCATTCCATCCTTTGTATTTCCTTAGACTTCAACAGTTTGTTCTTCCTCTTAAAAGATCTTCTTTTATGTCCTCTTTGAATTCTTTGAATATTTTTATAACTGTTCTCTTGAATCCTGTGTTTTGAACTTCACCTAAGGTGTTCCCATTGGTGATCTTTACTATGGAATCAGTTATTTTGAATGAAGACATGTTGTCTTCATTTCAATTTTTATTTTTTTTATAATTGCTTTTGAGATGGAGTCATGCCATCTTTAGTTAGGTCATTCATTTAATCTTTTGCTATGAGTTCTTAGCCTACAAGGTCAAAGTTCCCAGACAGAGCAATGGGCTGGGTAGATTCAGGAAATCCTAAGAGTGCTAAGCAAAGGTAAATTGTTCTCTTTCTAGAGCCCTGTGGGTAGCTGGAGAATCCTGAGCTGGGATATAGCACCAAGTGAATGGAGCAAAGATGAAGTGAACAGATCTGTTACCAAAGGAAAGTTTCAAGGTTGGCAATGAGTTAGGCACCTGGAGAGGGTCCCAGGGAAGATGGGGCAGAACCAAGGGGATAACAGATATTTTACAGGTCTGGCTACATGTGCTACATGTCTAGAGGGCTATAAATGGACATTTAGTGGCGGCCGTTTTCCCTTTGTGCTTGGTCTATATAAGTAAATAAGAGTTTTGTAATTTTACTATCTTGCCTATTAATTTCAATAATTTGAGTATGGATCTTTTTAGTGTTTATATATAGGTATATCATTTGTGAAAATGACATTGTTTGTTCCTTTCAATTCTTGTATCTGCTGATACTTACCCTTGGTTTATTGTGTTGCCTAAGAATGTCTAATCCAATGTTGACAAGAAGTGGATATTTTTGTATTGTTAGTCATTCTAAAAGAGATATTTTCAGTGTTCTTCATTTAAAATGATATTTTAGGAACCCAGAGATGGCTCAGTGGAAAAAAATGCTTGTTGTATAAACATGAGGACCCAATAGAGAGTGTCTGTGACCCTAATACTAGGGAGGAGACAGGAGGACCCCAGGGACTCACTAGCCAACAAGTCTAGCTGAGATGTCAAGCTTTTGGTGCATGGAGAAAAAGAAAGTAGAGACATGATTGAAAAAGACAAGCTGATCTCAGTGTCTACACACACATACACACACACACACACACACACACACACACACACACACACACACTCATACACATACTCGTTGTCTTAAGGTTTCCATTGCTACAAAGAGACACCGTAACCAAGGCAACTCTTATAAAGGACAACATTAAATTAGGGCTGGCTTACAGGTTCAGAGGTTCAGTCCATTATCATGGTGGGAAGCATGGTAGCATCCAGGTAGGCATGGCACTGTAGAAGGAGCTGAGAGTTCTACATCTTGCTAGGAAGGCAATTGGGAGAGGACTGGCTTCCATGTGGCTAAGAGGATGGTCTCAAAGTCCACCCTGACAGTGACACACTTCCTCCAACAAGGCTAAACCTCTTCCAACAAGGCCACATCTCCTAATAGTGCCACTCCCTGGGCCAGCATATTCAAACCACTACACACACTCTCTCTTTCATACACACTCACACACAAACACACTCACACACATACACACTCACACACACAGAAAAGTAAATAGAATAAAATGATGATTTAAGTAAGCTTTTAATAATTATCCTTTACCCAGTCAAGAAAATTTTTCTTTGGTTTTTAATGTTATAGGGTTTTTTAAAAAAATTAATGTATTAATACATTTTATTCTACATCTGTTGAAATGATGACATTGTTTCCCTCTTTAACACATTTTTAAGTAACTTACATTTATGGATTTTCTAATAATTCATGTATTCTTGGTATATACATACAAGTTAGTCATGGTGTATTATTTTTGTGCATGCTGGGTTATATTTGCTAAGATTTTACCTAGAGGTTTTACAACCTGTTCCAAATCTGATTGCCCTCTACTCTCTTTGCTTGCACAGTTCTTTTCTTGGTTCTGCATCAAAGTTGAACTGTCCCAAAGGATGTATCCCAAGTATTACACTTCATAAAATTTGGCAAAGGCTCTGCATGTATAGCTAGATACGTTTTGAGTTGTGTTTAGCATATTATGAGTTTTCTAATTTTTTAAAAATTTATGCATTCTGTTTTCAAATATAAGTCAACCGTGCTGCTTATATCGCTCATTCTACCATGTAGCAGTGTTCATTTCCCTGCCTTCTCCTGCTCAGTTTTCGGAGGTTTTGTTTGTTTGTTTGTTTTTTGTTTTTGTTTTTTGTTTTTTTTTTTAGTGTTTTCAAATTAAGCATTGGTTGTGTGACCCTTTCCTTTTGCAATTTCTTCCATTTTATTTCTCAAACACTCCTTTTATTCTTATTCCCCAAATTGTTTCTGTTTTGTTTTGTTTATTCATTTGCTTGTTTTGCTGTTTTTCTGACCAGGGTAAATACAGGGAAGGCTAGCATCAAACTTACTACAGAATCAAAAACAGCCTCCTGCATCCAGCTCCTGAGTGTTGGCCTTACAGGTGTACACAAACATACCTGGTTTTCATTCTACAAGCATTGAAACATCCGTGTTTGATAGTCAGTATAATCAATTCTGTATTTTTAATTTTGACTTTTCTTTTAACTGTGATCTGGTTGTCTAATTTTAATCTCTTTCAGCTCTCAACTACTAATAATACCACAGAAAATTTGGGTTGTTGTTCAGTTTGTAAAACCTTGATTCAGATTTTTTTTTTAATACAGAGAGCAGGAAGATGAGGAACACTCATACGTGGCTGGTGGGAGTATGACCTTGTGCAGCCACTGTGGAAATTGTGCAGTGGTTTTCCAGGAAGCTGGGAATACATCTACATTAGATTTAGCTGTACTACTGTCAGGCACACACCTAAAAAATGCCACACCCTCCTACAGAGACACTTGCTCAGCCATGTGTACTGCTGCTCTACTCATAATAGCCATGATTTGGAAATGGCCTAGATGTCCATCGAAGGATAAATGGATAAAGAAAAGGTGGTACATTTGCACAATGGGATATTGCTCTGCTGTTTTAAAATATGACATCATGAGATCCAAAGGTGAATGGATAGAGCTAAAAACAATTAGCCCTACTAAGGTAACCCATATCCCAAACTGACAAATATGGTATGTATTTGCTTCTACATGGGCGTTAGCTGTCAAGTTCTCACTATGCAGGCTACAATCCAGAAAACCACAGAGGTTAATTATAGAGTGAGGGGTTGGGGTAGGTAGGAGATCTCCTTAGGTAGGAGAAATAGAATAGATGGTTATGAATGGATGGGGTCGTGTGGACTGGAATGGGAATCTCAAAGAGGGAGGGGGAGGGGAAAGGGAGGAACAATAAAGCCAAGGGCCATCTGAGGGGTCATACAGAAACCCAACACACCAGAAGCTTCTTAAAGTATATACATATATAAAAGAATTCTGAGTGGATCACCAAGCCATGGGAGAGACAACGCCCCAGCTAGACATCTCTTACCACCAAATGAAACCTCCAGTGCCTGATGGGAATGGGTCCAACTGATCACCGTTTGCTCAGGAAAACTTCATGTCTCCAACAGAGTCGCACTGGGTAAATAAGCCACACTTAAGGGCAGACCTTGAACATGGATGAACAAACTCAGTGACATTTTTGGAGTTTTTTTTTTTTTTGTTGTTGTTGTTGTTGGTTGGTTGGTTGGTTAGTTGACTGTTTTGTTTTATAAACCTTCATGGAATTTCTGTCTGTGGGATGTATGTGTCTTTTCATCTTCATGTATTTCTTGTGCTTTTACTCTGGCTCATTTGTGTTTGGTTGGTTAGTTTGTTGGTTTTGTTTGTTTTACCCTATTCTGGTTTTTTGTTTTTATTTTATCTTCTCTTACTTTATTATACTTATTATTTATTATTTAGATGTCTGTTTGTTTCTGAATGAGAGAGAGAGAGCAAGAAAGGTTGTAGATTTGGGTGGGTAAGGAGAACTTGGGAAGAGTTGGAGATGGGAAACTGTAATCAGAATATATTGTATACAAATTAATTTCAATTACAAAGGGGTGAAGTTTCAGAGACATGCCAGTGATTCAAAATGAAATAATGAGACTGAAAATTATAGCAAAATTATTATTTTTTTTTACTTTTTTCTTCAGCCAATTCTTTTTTTTATTATTATTTTTTATTAGATATTTTCTTTATTTACATGTAAATTTCTCCCTTCCCAGTTTCCCCTCTAAAAAACAAAGAAACAAACGATAACAACAAAAACAAACCCCAGCTGCCTCCCCACTCCCCATTCCTGCCACCCCACCCTCTCCTGCTTATAGGCCCTGGCATTCCCCCACCCTGGGGCACAGAACCTTCATAGGGCTGAGGTCCTCTCCTCCCATTGATGATCGAATTTGCAATCCTCCACTATACACACGCTGCCAGAGCAATCAGTCCCACTGTGTGTACTCCTTGGTTGGTGGTTGAGACTCTGGGAGCTCTGAGGGTACTAGTTAGTTCATATTGTTGTTCATCCTAAGGGGCTGCAAACCCCTCAGCTCCATTGATCCTTTCTCTAACTCCTTCACTGAGGACCCTGTGCTCAGTTCAATGGATGGCTGTGAGCCTCTACATCTGTATTAGTCAGGTACTGTCAGAGCCTCTCAGGAGGTAACTAACTATATTTAGGCTGGCTTGTCTTTCCTTCAGTCTCTGCTCCATTGTTAATCTCTGCCACTCCTTCCATGGGTACTTGGTTCCCCCTTTTAAGAAGGAATGAGCAAAATTATTTTTTAAAAAATCAACACACACAGGTGAGCTGTTAGAGTCTAGGATATTTTAGAATTCCTATTAAGGGACAAATTTTATTTCTATTCTTTGTTGGTGCATGTGCAGACCTGTTCATCCATCTGCATGTGTGTGGAGGCCACAGTGTGATGTCAACAGGTTGCAAGACCCTTCCTGTTCTCCTCCCTCAGTGCCATGATTACAGGTGTGTGACATTGCATCTGGCTCTTAAAAAAAGCTTTATTTCACCTTTAGTTATGTGTATATGTGTGTATTGTCATGTAAGTTCATGCACACATGTGAGTGCAGACACCTGCAGACTCCAGGAGAGGGCACCAGAGCCCCGGAGCAGGAGTGACAGGCAGCTGCGAGCCATGCTCATGGGTGCTGGGAATGGAATCTGGGTTTTCTGCAAGACAATAAATGAGCTTAACTGCTGAGCCATCTCTCTAGGGCATCAAACTTAAAAAAAAAAAAAAAGCTGAGAGCTGGGATGCTTGTGTGGCAAGCTCTCTAGTAACTTAGCCATTTCCCAGATTCGTTGACTAGTTTTAAAGCCATTGACCATTGTTAAGTGGCAGATTATAATTGTCTACTTTCCTTTGTTGTGAAATAACAAACGGATGATATTTTTTTTTAGATTGCTCTAAATCACTTAAAGTAACACCTGGAGTTTTCCACTCATAATTGTATTATATGATAACTGTCTGATTGGTACTTTTCACATATAGTATGGAATATATAAAAATAGAATAGTATTTGTTGTCTGGTTAATTTATTTTATTTGCCATTTCAGCATTGTTTGCTTTGGTTTGATTGTATTACTTCTTCATAAGCTGTTTTGAATAAATAAGTCATCATTAGTGTTTTGTTTTGACATTCTTCCATATGCACAAAAAAAGGAATCAAATTCAAAAGTAGCTTCATAAAGACCATGAAGTTCCCAGTGTTCAGTCGCATCTCAGAGTGGCCTCTGAAAGATGCCATCTTTCCCTTACCAGGTGATAACACAACTTTTTAGTTTAAAACAAAAATTTCTCACTTGTTCCTATGGCCAGTGAGCCTTTGTATGACTTATGTACAATCCAATCAACACAAATGTGTATTTGTTTTCCCCACAGACCCTAAATGGCTTTCTCTCTCTCTCTCCTCTCTCTCTCTCTCTCTCTCTCTCTCTCTCTCATACACACACACATACACACACACACACACACACACACACACATACACACACACTATTCTCAAAGTAATGTCTTGCTAGAAAAATTGTCCATTTCTTTGAAAGAGTTTACAAACAGAACAAACTGTCATTTTAGGCTTGAAGCAAACTGCCCGGGCTCTCATGGTTCTTCCGGCACATGGTCCATTACCCTAGCCATGGCACTGACATCATCTGTCAGTCCATATTTATCAGGAGTCACCAGGACACAACAGTAGAGATGGGGGAGCCAAGGTTAGACACCCCTAGTGACTGTGCTGTGTCCCCTGGCGAGAGCAGGGTGCCCAATCTACAGAGCCTGGAGCTGGAGAAGAGAGAAGAGACAGAGCAGACCACAAGCTTTCCCTCTGAGGTCGTGTGCTATAACTACTGTGATTAGGGCACAACTGCCTGCCTGAACACGTTTTCTATATCTGGAAAGTGGCCCTGATTCCTCCAGACTAATGCCTCAAAGCTAGCATAGCACTGAAGTTACTTCTATGAAGACAAGAGCACGGCCCTACATTGTGGCGATGGTCTCACATCTTCTTCATTAGGAAGGTTTCCTGTCTATGGCATGCACTCCATGGGATTCCCTAGTGGTCCGAGTCACTGCCCTGCACATTTGTTGGGCGTTACCTAGGTACCTTTTTTTAAAGGATTCCCTTTTTATTGTGGGTATGTGTGTTTGTCTCTCTGTGTGACGCCATGCATGCATGGTGCTTGTGGCATCCGGAAGTGGACGTTAGATTCCTAAGAGACAGAGTTACAGACAGTTGTAATGGGGTTCAGGGTTCTCAGGAAGAGCAGCAAGTGCTCTTAGCAGGCTGCTCGCTCCCCCCCCAACCCCCCCACCCCGCCTCTCTCTCTCCAACACCCATCACCATAAGACTTTTAACCAGTGGCTCTCAGCATTCCTAACTGTGACCATTGAATACACTTCCTCATGTTCTGGTGACCTCCAACCACTGTTACTTCTCAACTGTAATTTTGCTACTGTGATGAACTGTAATGTAAATATCTGTTTTCTGATAGTCTTAGGTGACCCTAAGTGTGAAAGTGTCATTTGATCCCCCAAAGGGCTCACTACTCACCAGTTGACAAATACTTTTTGCTGTTGTTTTGTTTTTTTTTTTTTTTTTTTTTTTTTTTTTGAGACAGGGTTTCTCTGTGTAGCCCTGGCTGTCCTGGAACTCACTCTGTAGACCAAGCTGGCCTTGAACTCACAGAGATCTGATTGCCTCTGCCTCCTGAATGCTGGGAGTAAAGTCATGCTCTATCACTGCCTGGCTGAAAGCAATGTTTCTTAAGCCTTTCTGATCATAAGACTTAAAATCAGGTTTTTAAAGATTGCTTCTTAGAAGGCCATGGCCCACTGAAGCTCCCTGAGGGAGAAAGGCAGGCACATCTTACTGTTGTTGCTGTTGATTCTCTGGAGCAGAATGCTGAGCACTGACCTGTGCAGCAGCAACAACATTTGATGGTGATTGGGTCTGGAGAGCTAGCTCAGACAAGGGTCCCGTGCTCACAAGGTCTGTTCTCTCACCCTTGAACACCTGTCTCTTTCTTCTCTTGCTCCATTTCTCTTTATGTTTTACTTCTTTTTTAATAATATTTTTATTTTTTGAGATTATAATAAAATTATATCATTTCCCCCGTCTTTACGCTCTTCAAAACTATTGCTGTTATATATGTATATGTGTGTGTATTCTTTTTTTGTTTTTGTTTTTGTTTTTGTTTTTCGAGACAGGGTTTCTCTGTGTAGCCCTGGCTGTCCTGGAGCTCACTCTGTAGACCAGGCTGGCCTCGAACTCAGAAATCCACCTGCCTCTGCCTCCCAAGTGCTGGGATTAAAGGCGTGTGCCACCACGCCCGGCTTGTGAATTCTTAAATATGTAAATATAACCTCCTTAGTCCATAGACTGTTACTGTTACATGTTTTCAGCGCTGACCATTTAGGATTGGATAGCTGATGAGCTTTCTCTTCCTGGAGAAGACTCTTTCTCGGGCTCTCAGCATTTCTTAGGTGCCTGTGGTTCTTTGTCTAGGTTTGAGGCCTCGTTAGCATGTCTAATTGTGGTGTCCTTGTTCTGATCATGCTTAGGCAGCATTTCTAAGAGACACAATCTCACAGTTCCCTTGTTCCTCAGCTCTTACAGTCTTTCTGCAATGATCCATAAGCCTTGGGTGTGGTTGTTGTTTTGTTTTGTTTTGTTTCCTGCAGGATTTGGGATCCAGCCCTTAACTGTGCCAGGCAAGCTGTCTACCATTGAGTTATGCCTGTGTTTAAGCCATCGTTTCTATCACCTGCATAATATTACTTGATCTGCATTCACTATCCCATAATAGAACTTATGCTTGCCCTCAGCTCCTCACTCTGACAAGCACTTCAGAAGGAAGAAGAAAAAGGAGACCCAGAAGGAGACAAAGAAGCAGAAGCAGAGGAAGAAGAAGAGGAAGAGGAAGGGGAAGGGGAAGGAAAAGGGGAAGAAGAAGGAGAAGAAGAAGGAGAAGGAGAAGGAGAAGCAGCAGCCGCCAAAATAATGTGTGGGTTTTTTTCTAGGAATCTAGATCTCCTTTCTCACTTTTTGAGATATTTATTTAGCGAAATTTTGGTAAACGAGAATAGATAAGGAGGGTCCAAATCCTATGTTTCGCAGACAGTTGGAGAAGTGGTTGTTTTCTTACCAAAGATGCTTACAGCACACCATAGTATTTGTCCAAACAAATCTCATATGACTTATAACAAGGCTATGGCAGACTCCCACTGATTTGGAGCCACTCCCAGGAACACCCTGAAGACAATCTTGATTCAAAAAAAAAAATGTTTTGCAATAAGTGGGCTCTTCCCTGAGTGCCTCCAGCGACAGTCTTGCCAGCAAATGAACCAGGCACAGTTAAGAGGCATCCGTGTACTTATGCAGAGGCCAGCTGCCACGGACTGCAGAACAGGCATCATTCGAATCGAGCCAGGCACGGGCTCTCCAGTCCTTTTTGCCTGGCCTCAATTTGTTGCCTGAAGGTGGGTTGCAGTATCTCTGATCTAGTGCCAGAGGGGTCACTGGAGGGTTGTGGTTTTGTTCAAAGGTACTGTCACCCTCTTGTCTCCGCTCATAAGTCACAGCTCTGAAATGTTGGTACTGGCAAAAACAAACAACAACAAAACAAAAACTCCAGTGGCCCAGGGTTTCTTAGGACAGATGGCAGATCTTCTGCCATCTCTTGATTAATGTGTGTGTATGTGTGTATGCATGCGTGTGTATTGGAATACTAAGTACAACAACCACCAACACTAGAACTTAGGTGAGCCAGGAGGCTTGGTTAGGAAGTCATCGTCTCAGCTTGGCACAATGGAGCCCTGTTTCCAAGAGAACATCCTTATGTGCCTGACTAGAAAAAAAAAAAAAAAAACCCTATTGGTCGACATTAGAAAGGAGAGGACAGAGGCAGGAATAAGCTTCAGATCCCGTGTGCAGATGGTTCCACTTGTGTGCAAGTAAAAGCCAAATTCCAGGCTTCCCCTTGCTCAGCCCAGGGCCCTAACTACTCCACTTAGAGAAAGCATTTTGTTTGTTAAATTGGCCAATCCAAAGGAGATGTAGCTTTGCAAGGTATCACCCAGAGGATTTGTATGAGGGCCCTCTTCCCTGTTAGAGTTTCTCTCTGTGGTGGCAGTGGCCCTGTGTGTGTGTGTCAGGGGTGTTGTACTTTGTGTATTTAAGCCTCATTGACCAACCCCGTGAATTTCTTGGTGATGGGAGATGAGTATGAGCTTGTTGAGATTTTCACACATGCTTGATCACATCCACTTCCTACTCCTGTTCTCCAAACCTCATCACCAACTTAACGTCCTTCTTATTTTATTTTTTAAAATAACCCATTGAGTCCATTTGGTGGTGTCTCTGTGTGCGTGAGTGCAGGGCTGTCCACAGGATTACGGGAACTCTGCCAGCAGCCATCCCTCAGAGAAAAGTTGCTCTTCCTCCCCCAGGAGCCACCACCTGCCAGTAGCTCCTGAGCAATTGCATCCTTCCACCTTTAAATACTGTGCCTTCATCACAGAGTCTGGCTTCTCTCAGCTTTGGACACAGGAGAACCTTGGGAATCCCTAGAGGCAAGTTTTACTTTGAACCAAGAGTTTAAAAACAGACTCCCCTGCAGGCAGACAGGTGCTTCCCGACACAGGTGAGTCAAGCCTGGCTATGGGAACAAAGCATTTCTGGATCTCAGATGAGCCCATTTCTCCATAAACACAGGCCAAGAGGTCAAATTGTCCTCTTTCTTATTTTGTAGTGTTTAACTAAAATGTCGATTTTTTTTTTGTCTGTAGGCAAATCATAGAGGCAACTGTTTTCTAATTAATGCCATCTACCTTGCTCAGAATGACTGCAAGCAATGCAGAGACACGGCTTCTCCTCGACTTTCTAGAGAAGTCATCTCTAACAGAGAGATGTTTCAAAAACATCAACAATGAATTTCTATGAATAGTGAGAAATATTTTTTTTCCTAGCTATGTAGCGTTTCACTCTTGAAAGAAAATGACACATCTTGAGGCTAGAGAGATGACTCAGTAGTTAAGAGCACTGGCTGCTTTAACAGGATCTGAGCTGGATTCCCAGCATCTGCATGGCAGTTAACAATTGCCTGTAACTCTGGCTGTAGGGACCCAATGCCCTCTCTGGCCTCCAAAGGCACCAGGCACACATATGGTACACAGACAGATATGCAGGCAAAATGATCATATATATGAAAATAATAAATATGATTTTAAAAAGTGACACATCTTAACAGAAGAACACGTTGCTGAGAAACGAAGAGTATTGGTGACCTGGTTCTCATCTGGGCTGATTAGAGCCTCTCCCTATGATGTCTCCACTTGAACCTCTGGAGGAAGGCTCCTGTCAGGAGCTACACAAGCAGAAAGTGTGAGGTAGTGCTGCGTAGGAGGATCTCTCCTGGTCTGTGGAGAAAGCTTGGGTTCACAGGAAGACTACAGATCACACACTCAGGCATAGGGGATCCAGACTCAACTAGGCGGCATCTGAAGGTAATGTCTCATTTCGTCTCACTCAGGATTGATCTATGTGCTACAGCCAGAACCTGTGGTAAATGCTATGTATATAAGGCTATATAAAGCATAACTGCTAGAGGCTAGAGAGATAGCCCATCTGTTAAGAGCACTGTCTGCTTTTCCTGAGGACCAGAGTTCAATTCCCAGAACCCACATGGTAGCTCACAACTGTCTGAAACTCCAGTACCAAGAAATTCAGTCCCTCTTTGGGCCTCCACAGATACCAGCACACACACAAATACATATATACATATACATCATATACATGTACATCATATATGCATATATATGCATATATATATAT
>NW_022196905.1:217981669-218006033 GCF_008632895.1 Mastomys coucha
AGAGAGAGAGAGAGAGAGAGAGAGAGAGAAAGGGAGAGAAAGAGAGAGAGAGAAAAAACAAGATGGTGGCACACTCCTTTAAGCCCAGCAGAGTCAGGCAGATTTCTGAGTTCAAGGTCAGCCTGGTCTACAGGATAAGTCTCAGGACAGCTAGGACTACACAGAGAAACCCTATTTCAAAAAACAAAACAAACAAAACAAAACAAAACATAGTGTTTTGTTTGGAGAGATGGCTCAGTGGTTTAGAGTACAGGCTTCTCTTCCAGAGGACCTGAGTTCAATTCCCAGCATCACAACTGTTTTTAAGGGCAGTTCCAGGGGATCTGAGACCTCACAGATATACATAAAATAAATATATCTTAAAAAAAAAACACAAGAAAATATCTTTTAAGGACATCTTGATAGTGAAGAAGAAGCTGATCTGTCCCTGTTTAAAGTTATTGTTCACACAAAACTAATGATCTACCCGTCAAGGTTGACAGATGGGATATAATATATGTATATTAATTTCCTCTCCATATACTAGAAATAAACGATAGAGTATTAAATTTATAGGGTTATTGTTCACTGTAGCATGAAACAGTGTGAATACGAGGGGTTAAATCTCACACAACTCATCCAAGTCCTCTACCCTATAAAACATTAGATGTCAGGTGTGAGTGTCACACTCCGTATTCCAGGGAGAAGCAGTTGGATATCTGTGAGTTCAAGGCCAGCCCCGGCTACATAGTGAGTTCCAGGTTATTCAGAGCTACCCAGTAAGACCTTATATCAAAAACTTGTAAATCATTGATGAGAAATAAAAGTATACAGCACTTTAAAAACTGGCAGGTGTATTCAGAAAAGAGAAAAATCAATGTTTTTAAGATTTTAGTTCCCCTAAAATTTATCTATTGGTTCAATCAATAGATATCACTCAAAATCATAGCAGGCTTTTTAAAATTTTTAATATTTTTCATTCACTTTACATCTCTATCACAGCCCCCTTCCTCCTCTCTCCCCAGTTCCACCCTTACAAATCCCTCTCCCATTACCCCTCCCCTTCTCCCTAGAGAAGGGGAGTCCCCCTTGGGTACCACCCCACCCTGGGACATCTAGTCCCAGCAGGTCTAGGCACTTTCTCTCCCACTGAGGCCCAACCAGGCAGACCAAGTAGTTGGGAACAGGATCCTATGGCAGGGAATAGAGACCAAGACAGTTCCTGCTCCACTTGTTAGGGGTCCCACATGAAGACCAAACTGCACATTTGTTACAAATGTGTAAGGTCTAGGTCCAACTCCTGCATGCTCCCTGATTGGTAGCTCAGGCTCTGTGAACCCCCCATGGTCCCAGGTTAGTTGACGCTGTGGGTCTTCTTGTGATGTCCTTGACCCCTCTGACTTGCTCACTTCCATCCCCTGCTCTTCCCCAAGACTCCCAGGGCTCTGCTGTTTGTCTGTGGGCCTCTGCATCTGCCTCCATCCATTGCTGGATGAAGCCTCACAGGAGGCAGTTATGCTAGGCTCCTGTCTTCAAGCATAGCAGAGCATCATTAACAGTGTCAGGGGTTGGCTCTCCCACATGGGATGGGTTCAAGTTCGACCTGTCGTTGGTTGGCTGTTTCTCAGTCTCTGCTCCATCTTTATCCCTGTACATCTTGTAGGCAAGACAAATTTTGGGCTGAGGGTTTTGTGGCTGGATTGATGTCCCCCTCCCTCCTCTGAAAGTCCTGCCTGGCTACAAGGTGGCCACTTCAGTCTCTATATCCCCCTCTGATAGTAACCTAAGCTAGGGTCACCCCATATACTCCCCATATCCTCTCCAGTCCCAGGCTTACAGCTAGTCACCAGAGATGCCCTCTACCCCACCGATTTCCATTCTCATTCCCAGCCCTCTCTTCCCCTCCTCTCCTACCCAGTTCTCTCTCTCCATCCACCACCAATTACTATTAGTTTCCCTGTCTGAGTGAACCTCATGCACCCTCCCTTGGGAACTCCTTATTACCCAGTTTCTTTGGGTCTAACTATGGGTTACCTCACTCAGGATGATATTCTTAAATTCCCTCCATTTGCCTGCAAAATTCATGATGTTTTTATTTTTAAGAGCTGACTAGTATTCCATTGTATAAATGTATCACATTTTCTTTATCCATTCCTCAGTTGAAGGAACATGTAGGTTGTTTCTAGTTTCTGGCTATTAGAAATACAGCTACTATGAACATAGTTGAGCAAGTGTCCCTGTGGTTTTCTGAGAAACTGCCAAATAGATTTCCAAAGAAGTTGTACAAGTTTGCACTCCCACCAGCAAGGTAGGAGTGTTCCCCTTGTTCCTCATCCTTGCCAGCATGTGTTATCACCTGAGTTTTTTATCTTAGCCATTCTGATGGCTGTAAGGTGGAATCTCAGGGCCTAAGACTTCCTTGATAACTAAGGATGTTGAACATTTCTTTAAGTACTTCTCAGCCATCCAGGATACCTGTGTTGAGAATTCTCTGCTTAGCTGTGTATCCCGTGTTTTAAAATTGAGTTGTTTAAACGGTTGATGTCTAACTTCTTGAGTTTTTTTAAATATAAATTTTGGCATTAACCTTCTGTCAGATGTAGGGTTGGTGAGGATCCTTTCCCAATCTGTAGGCTGCAGTTCTGTCCTATCTGTTTTCCTTTGCCTTAAAGAAGCTTTTCAGTTTCAAGAGGTCCCATTTACCAATTGTTGATCTCAGAGCCTGAGCCATTGGTGTTCTGTTCAGGAAGTTGACTCCTGTGCCAATGAGTTCAAGGCTATTCCCCACTTTCTGTTCTATTAGATTTAGTGGATCAGGTTTTATGTTGAGGCCTTTAATATTTGGACTTCAGTTTTGTGAAATGTGATATGGTTCTATCTGCATTCTTCTACACGCAGACATCCAGTTAGATCAGCACCATTTCTTAAAGATGCAGACATCCAGTTAGATCAGCACCATTTCTTAAAGATGCAGACATCCAGTTAGATCAGCACCATTTCTTAAAGATGCTTTCTTTTCTCCATTATACAGTTTTGTCTTCATTGTCAAAAATCAAGTGTCCATAGGTGTTTATTTCACAGGTTTATTTCATGGTCTTTGATTAAATTCCATTGATCAACCTGTCTGTTCCTCTACAAATCAATGTAGTTTTTATTACTATTGCTCTGTAGCCCAGCTTGAGGTCAAGGATGGTGGTATCCCGAGAAGTTCTTTTATTGCTCAGGATTGTTTTAGCTATCTTGGAATTTTTATTTTTCCATACAAAGTTGAGAATTGTTCTTTCAAGATCTGTAAATAATTGTGTTGGAATTTTGGTGGGGATTGCATTGGATCTATACAATGCCTTTGGTAAAATGGCCATTTTCACTATGTTAATCCTACCAATCTATGATCATGGGAGATCTTTCCCTCTTCTGATATCTTCTTCAGTTAATTTTTTCAGTGACTTGAAGTTCTTGTTATATAGATCTTTCACTTGTTTGGTGAGCATTACACCAAGATATTTTATATTATTCGTGGTTATTGTAAAGGGTGTTGTTTCTTGGCCAGTTTATTGTTTGTATAAAGGGGGGCTACTGATATTTTGTGGAGTTAATTTTATCCATCCACTTTGCTGAATAGTTTTTATCAACTGTAATAGTTTTCTGATAGAGTCTGGGGAGAGGCACTTATGTAAACTATCATATCATCTGCAAATAGTGATACTTTGACTCCCTTCTTTCCAATTTGCATTCCCATGATCTCTTTTTGTTACATTTTTATTTTGGCTATTGGCTTGCTGTATATTGCTTTTATTGTGTTTATGTATATGCCTTGTATCCCTGATCTAAGACTTTTACCATGAAGGGGTGTTAGATTTTGTCAAAGGTTTTTTCAGCATCTAATGATTTTTTTCTTTCAGTTTGTTTATATGGTGGATTATGTTGATGGAGTTTTGTATATTGAACCATCCCTGCATCCCCAGAATGCAGCCTACATGATCATGGTGGATGATGTTTTTGATGTGTTTCTGGATTCGGTTTGAAAGTATTTTATTGAGTGTTTTTGCATCAACGTTCATAATAGAAATTGTTCTGAAATTTTCTTTCTTTGTTGAATCTTTGTCCAGGCTGGAGAGATGGCTCAGCTGTTAAAGGCTAGGATTACAACCAAAAGTAGCAGGCTTTTAAAAATAAAACTTGTCAGGTTGTGGGGGGTTACAGCTCAGTGATGTTGAGTTTGCTTAACAACTGTAACGCTCCAAGTTCCATTCCCAGTCCCAAACCACATACATGCACACACAAGATCTCTTCTGCCACAGAAGATGACATGGGCACAGGTTCTTGGGAGTAAGTCATAGACATCTTTGCTGGCCATTATGATATCATTCATCTTATGATATCTTATGAAGGATTTGCAGAGAATGAGGAGAAAGCTATCAAACTCAGTAGTAACACACACACACACACACACACACACACACACAAAAGAGGCTGTAGAATATTCTAACAAATTTGAGATATACAACCAAAAAGGAATACTGATGACAAGACAAAAGCAAACCATGAAATGGTTATCACCTTCCATGCCATGTGGCTCTGGGATTGACCTGACTGGACTCCAGAAATGAAAGTCTTCGTATGGGCACACCAAACACTTTACTGACTCACATCTCCAGCCTCTACATTCTTTGTCTTAATTTCCAGAACTTCATTCCAGAAAGGTGACTTGTCCCAGGTTCCAGAGCCACCAGTGAACTCTATCCTGCCTTGTCTTATGATGTACCACACACCGTCATGTTCATGCAAGGCATGGTAACATGAAAAGGGGACACTCATTGTCTTAGGGTAACTATTGCCACTATAAAACACCCTGACCAAAAGCAAGTTGGAGGGAAATGGTTTATTTGGCTTACACACCCACTTCATCATTAAAGGAAATCTAGACAGGAACTCAAACAGAGCAGGAACCTGGAAGCAAACGCTGATGCAGAGGCCATGGAGGGGTGCTGCTTACTGGCTTGCTCAGCTTCCTTTCTCATAGAAACCAGGACCACCAGTCCAGGGATGGCACCACTGACAATGGGCCCTCCCTATTGATCACTAACTAAGAAAATCCCCTGCAGGCTTGCCTACAACTGGATCTTATGGAGGTATTTTTCTCTATCGAGGTTCCCTTCTCTCAGATGACTATAGATTGTGTCAAGTTGACATAAAACCAGTCAGAACACTCACCTTTGTTAGGGTGAGGCTAACGTTAAAGGTTGATTTCTCGTATGTGTCTAAGTGTTTTGCCTGCATGTATTGAAGTTCACCATGTGCATTCCCAGTGCTCTCAGAGGTTGGAAAGGGTGTCATGTTCCCTGGAACTGCAGTCATAAATAGCTGTGAGCTGCCATGTGGGTGCTGGGAACCAAATCCGGTCCCTTGCAAGAGCAGCAAGTGCTGTTAACTGCTAAGTGAATTCTCTAGTCCCAGGCTTAGAATATTTAAAACACCATTCTTGAAAGCAGAAGAAATCCAGTTTATGGCCCCAAACCAGACTGATGCAATTATACATTTAATTGTCCTTTGGTTTTTCTCTTTTGAGGTAGATTATTTTGTCTTTAGTTTTAGTGTTCTTTAGTGTCTTAGTGCCACAGCACAGGTGAGTGTTAATTTTCTTTCTTTCAGAAATAGCTGGCGATAAGAGAAGAGCGCCAGCACAGAAGGTATTTAGTGGTTAAAACATACAGGGGACAAATTCGTTACAATTGTGTTTAGACAGGTAAATAGATTTCAACGCCTCCCATGAGAGCATGTCCTCTGGAAATGGAAGGTACTGGGCCACTCGAGAGCTTAATGACAGTGATACACGGAAGTGCTCTTGATATATCAAGTGAATAATTGAAGCCCTCTAAGTAATATGCAGAAGCAGACTTAAGGTTGTTGTAATGTATATATATATATATATGTATATATATATATACATATATATATATATATACACACACACACATGTATATGTATACACACATACATATATATATGTATATATACACACAGACACCATATATATCTTTATTGTCAGGCATGTGGTTACTCCTAAAAAATGTCACTTTTAGAGGGTGGTGCAGGAGGACCATGGATTTGAGGCCAGCCTGGACTATGTATGAGACTCTGGGGTCTGGGGACATAACCAAATACTTGGAATACTTTCCTAGCATGTGCATGATCTCGGGTTCAGCCCCCAGTGCTATAAGACAAACAGAAAACAGCTTTATGGAAGTATAATTAACATACAATTACCCACACCTACTTAAACTACAAAAGTTGATAAATTTTGACATGTGTAGTTATTAGTACAATCAAGACCATGAATGAAGAGGCTGGAGAGCTGAGTCAGTAAAGTGTTTGGTGTGCCCATATGAAGAGCTTCATTCCCACTGCCCCAGTCAGGTGATTGATCCCAGAGCCGCATGCCATGGAAAGGTGACCATCATTTAATGGTTTGCTTTTGTCTTGTCATCCGTGTGTGTATGTGTGTGTGTGTGTGTGCGCGCGCGCACGTGCGTGCGTGCGTGCATGCGTGTGTGTGTGTGTGTGTGTGTGTGTGTGTGTGTGTGTGTGTATAAAGCCAAAACTATACCAGTGGCTGATCTAGATAGTGGAATGAAGAAAGTAAATGTAACCCTACTTTTTAAAAAATAGTTTTAAAAGAACCGTGCCAAATGCAAAAATATATCAAATAATAGAACCATCATTTGATATAGCTGTATAGTCTTTTATTCAGTCACTAATTTGAGCTTATAGCTGGAGAATTTTAGCATTCCTTATACTGCGGACACAGTCTATTTGGCCTTGGTCCTACCTGGATTTCAAGGGGCAGCTCAATGACAGCATCTCTGTAAACTTCCCTTTGGGTGGTTTTGCCTGTACACACATACTAGTTTGGTCTGCTTGTAAGCCACCCTGCCGTAAGTGCTTGGCAGCTGCTGTTACACCTGATATAAGTAACTTAAAGGGAGGAGAGACTTGAGCTGGCTTCCGATTTTAGATAGTGATTTCGGTCTGCCTCAGCTGACTCTGCTGCTTTGGGTGCAGGGCCATGCAGAACAGCACAGTAGGGAACTGCCCCACCCGCAGGATGGCTGGAAAGCAAAGACAAGGAAAGGAAGAGACAGGCTCCTTATGCTGTCATCAGAGGCAAACACATGAGACACGTATCCCTTCCATTAATTCTCCCTGCCCCAAAGACTGTGCTGCTTCCCAATGGCACCACAGACTGAAGAACAAGCCTTTAGCATAAGGTTTCTGAGGTCCATTCCAGATCCAAACCTTAAGGTATGCTACTTGTCTTTGATGCTAATTTGAAATCTTTTATGTCAATCTGTGCTTGCTTAGTCACCCTACACTGTACACTAATATAACTGGCCATTGAAAAGGTCACATGACTACTGCTGCAAGCTTTGGGTTCAATCTGACTCAAGCAACAGGAATGAAGAAATGACAGACGCAAGTCCATGTAAAGCTGGGATTGGGTGGTCCATGGCTCAGGTGGAGACTGCCAGCCGCAGCTCAGAAAACTGGCCAATTTATCCTGTGCAACTGAAGCAAGGAGATGGGTTAGCTGATCTCAGGAGGAGGTCTTGGAGGGGAGCAGTCTTAAGCTGCAGTCATCAGGAGAAAGCTGTGGTCAGCACTTTCTGCACATTCCGGTTTTAGCTGAAGGTCTACTGTTCATGATCATCCATATTTGGACTGGGGGCGTTCTTGTCATCCTGTTGAGTCTGACCACAGGAAGGCCTTGCCATCCCCAGGAATCTGAGGCACTGGTGGCCTTGCATAACCTTGCTCATATCAAGGGTGCACATTTGTTCAGGACTTCATCCACTTCCCCCAACTATTTACTAGTAGCCTCCAATAATATAACTATAGAATCCTGGGGGTAAGTTCAAAGTTAATTACAAAAATAGCTCATAGATTTTATTTCTATGTCACAAAAAAGGGACTTAATTGTAGCAGAATTTTCCCTGTCCAATCACATTAAATATTAATACAACAAGAAGCCTGTGATTGGACAGGGAAAAGGGAGGCGGAGCGAAGAGTTGCTGAGATGAAGATGGAGGAGACAGTAGAGGAAGAAGGAAGATGGAGCAGGAGGAAGAAGATCCAGATTCTGCGTGGCTTTAAATAGGCACAGGTAGCTATGAATATCATAAGAGGACAGAGTAATTAGGATAACTTGTCTAATCTAGGTGGCCAACTTGTATCATTATCAATTGGCTCTGAAATTATTGTGTGGGCCTCATGTGACTTGAGAATTTATTGATATATAAATCTGACTGGTTAATTAGAAGCTTCAAGAGTTTTGATTTACTAGGTTACTGGAATTTGGGACCACTGACCACAGTGCGTTCATGGATGAGGAGGTACGGTGCGACTATGAGACAAGCGAACTGGAGCTGGGAAGACCTCGATTGGTCGCTCACTGCTGGGGCTAGCTTACAGGCAGCTGGCAGCCGGGGCAGAGAGTAGCTGGGCATAACTCAGGAACTTGCTGGTATCAAGATGCCTGTGTTCAGTCCTCAGTGGATATACTGCATGACTACAGCTAATATCCTGACTGGTCTGTCATTTAAAAAGTCTACATGTCTCATCGTGAATCTCAATGAGATGTATGGTTATGATTTTTACAGACAAAGTGGGAAACTCCTTTTGTTTTGTTTTTAAATCAGTTTTCACTGGAGCTGTGAGAAAGTAACACAGCATTTTCATGTAAAGGCTTTGTCTTGTATTTTAAATACGGGGGGAAACGACACCCCAATATTAATCAAGTATTGTCAAAAAGAGTATTTTTGAAAGCATTAAGTATATTACCTCAGTACTTATAATTCTCCTGTCAGGGGAGAGAAGCTGTTCACTTAAGTATAGTGAGTTCAGTGGAAGTCATCTTTGCTATAAATATTAGATGGTATCACTTACAGATAATGCATAGCAAACTCAGGGCAGAAGCCATTCTGCTCATTTATACCTATGACTGAGAAGTTATTAGAACCACACTCGCACATTAACACAATTCTCAGAGACATACAGCTAATAGCTTCTTTATTTTTTCCACAAAGCATACAGCACAGGCTTTAGTAGGTACAGGTAAGGTCTAGCCATGATAAATTTGGAACATTAAAGCTCATTGTTGTAAACTATTTTTCAACCCTCATATAGAATTCATTTTCTTTTCATCACGTGATGACTTTGAAACCCTAACAAGAAAAGATGACTATCAAGAAACAATATGTGTTTGATGGCTTTGGAAGGCAGGCAGGTAGACATGCATGCACACATGCATGTGCATGTGCACGCGCGCACGCACACAGACACACATACACACACAGAGTTAACTGAATACCTCTTAAATTTGAAAGGTTATAAAAATGCTAAGGATACAGCAATAATGAAACGCTGACAATCAGACTTAGTGAACATTTTAAGTGGACAAATGTTTGTAAATTTCAAGCATGAAATATAACAGCACAAAATGTAAAAGGAAGACTTGCTTATGGAATACAGTTTGAACTTGGGTGGGTTAATTTCATGCATCATGAAAATCCATGCACCACAATAATTGATGTAAAATTAGTTCACCTCACCAGGCAGTGGTGGCACACGCCTTTAATCCCAGCACTTGGGAGGCAGAGGCAGGCGGATCTCTGAGTTCGAGGCCAGCCTGGTCTACAGAGTAAGTTCCGGGACAGCCAGGGCTACACAGAGAAAGCCTGTCTCAAAAAAAAAAAAAAAAAAAAAAAAAAAATGAGTTCACCTTAGAAAAGCCAGTTTTTTTTGCCAGAAGTCCACCCTTTCCAGATGGCCCCCTGACTCAACTGGGTCAGCCGTATGCCTCAGCACCTCGGTCGGCTCTTTATCATTTGGACTGTCTTTGTAGCAAAGTATGCAGGGACTTGGAGACATTATTCAAATATGACCAGAAGTTCATCTGAGTTCTGAGATGTTCCAATAAATGAGCTGTGGAATTTCTATTCATCTCTGAACATAAACAGCCACCTCTGCTCTTATTTCTACAAAGATTTGCTGAACTTATTATGTGCAACATGGCCATTGGCTATAAACAAGATGAATTCCCTCCCTTCAAGGATATGCTGCCAAATAAGCGATACACAAATATTTTCATCTCAAGTAACCAATGATAAGGCTCTGCGCAAAAGGGAAGATTTTTGTGGCTTCCCTTTCACTGAACAATTTAGTGTGTGCCTGCAAGTACTGAGTGCTTTCTAGATACTAACCAAGATAGGAAATTCTAGCTTCGTCATTTTGAAAGCTATGCTAGGCATGTGCAAGTGAAGGTCTGAAATGAAGCAATCTATAATCAAATCTCTTTCAGTGAGACAGATACAAACACAAGCCGAGAAAACAGCAAGACACTTTATGGGGATTAGCATAACATACGCCAAAGCAGAAGAAAAACATTGATATCCAAAAATTTTACTTTTTTTTACCCCTCCCCCATCCTAAAAATTTTACTTTTCAAAAACATTTATTTATTTATTTACACTCCATATTTTATCCCATCCCCAGCCCGGGTCCACCCTCTGACTGTTCTACATCCCATACCTCCTCTCCACCCCGTCTCCATGTGGATGTCCCCACCCCCAACCCCACCTGACCTCTAAACTCCCAGGGGCCTCTAGTTTCTTGAGGGTTAGGTGCATCCTCTCTGAATGAGCACAGACTCAGCAGTCCTCTGCTGTATGTGTGTTGGAGGCCTCATATCAGCTGCTATATGCTGCCTGTTTGGTGGTCCAGTATTTGAGAGATCTTGAGGGTCCAGATTAATTGAGACTTCTGGTTCTCCTACAGGATCGCCCTTCTCCTCAGCTTCTTTCAGTCTTTCTCTAATTCAACAACAGGGATCAGCTGCTTCTGTTCATTGGTTGGGTGCAAATATCTGCATCTGACTTTTTCAGCTGCTTGTTGGGTCTTTCAGAGGGCAGTCATGATAGGACCCTTTTTGTGAGTGCTCCATAGCCTCAGTAATAGTGTAAGACCTTGGGACCTCCTCTTGAGCTGGATCCCACTTTGGGCCTGTCCCTGGACCTTCTTTTCCTCAGGCTCCTTTCCATTTCCATTCCTGTAATTCTTTCAGACAGGAACAATTATGGGTCAGAGTTGTGACTGTGGGATGGCCCCCCTCTCCCTCATTTGATGCCCTGTCTTCCTGCTGAAGGTGTGCTCTATGAGTTCCCTCTCCCTACTGTCAGGCATTTCATCTAAGGTCCTTCTCTTTGAGTCCTGAGAGTCTCTCACCTCCCAGGTCTCTGGTGCATTCTGGAGGGTCCCCTCAACCTCCTATCTTCTGAGGTTGCCTGTTTCCATTCTTTCTGCTTGCCTTCGGGGCTTCAGTTCTTTTCCCTCACCCAATTTTACAGTTTTTTTTAAAGATTTATTTATTTTATGTACATGAGTACATGGTTGTGAGCCATCATGTGGTTGCTGGGAATTGAACTCAGGACCTCTGCTCACTCTGGCTCTGCTCGCTCCGGTCCAAAGATTTATTTATTATTATATGTAAGTATATTGTAGCTACTGTAGCTGTCTTCAGACACATCAGAAGAGGGCGTCAGATCTTAATATGGATGGTTGTAAGCCACCATGTGGTAGCTGGGATTTGAACTCAGGACCTTTGGAAGAGCAGTCAGTGCTCTTACCTGCTGAGCCATCTCTACAGCCCCCCAAATTTTACAGTTTTTAAGAGACAGTTTTATATCTATTAATCTAATCTTAACTTTTGCCTAATAATGCCAAAGAATAGCTTTTCCCAGTTTAGGATGAATTCAATGATAAGTTTTAATATTTCACTAGGGGGCTAATTTCTGGCTATTCCCTTGAGGACCAATGGCAAATAACCCTTTGTCCTGGCAACATAAAGACATCAGTTTCTCAATGCAATAGAATTAATTGTATTAATTAGATTTGCCTTCTAATTTTAAAGAAATGTGAAAGTGGACAAAAATGTAACCATAAAAATAAAGCTGGGTGGTGGTGGTGCATGCCTTTAACCCCAGGACTCAGTAGGCAGAGGCAGGCAGATCTCTGTGAGACCAGCCTGGTCCATGGCATTAGTTAAGGCTTTAGAGAAGTCCTGTCTCAAAAACAAAATCAGGACAAAACAAATATATAGATCAGTAAGATTGGTAAAGAACACTAAATTACCCACTAAAATACTTCATGTATAGAAAATCCCAAGTTCAAGGCCATCCTAGGATGCTAAATTCCAGGTTAGCCTAGGGTAAATTGAGACTATATCTGGAAAAAGAAAAGTGTCAAAATAACTCCCATAGGCTCTAGCTATATATAGGCTATATATAGCTATATAGGTTATAGATATTTATCTCCTATAAATGAAGGAGAAAAATTAGGAAAAGTATTAAATGTGAAAAGAGTCTTATTGATGATGTAACCCTGAGCTGGTAAGCAGTTCAGGATGGGAGGGAAACCTTTCCTTGATAGGGAGTACCTTTAGGAAAGAGACAAATAATTCTTTTTTGATTTGTTCTGTTTTGTTTTTGTTTTTGTTCGTTTATTTGGGGTTTTTTTGTTTGTTTGTTTTTTTCGAGACAGGGTTTCTCTGTGTAGCCCTGGCTGTCCTGGAACTCACTCTGTAGACCAGGCTGGCCTCAAACTCAGAAATCCACCTGCCTCTGCCTCCCAAGTGCTGGGATTAAAGGCGTACGCCACCACTGCCCGCTGAGAAAAATAATTCTTAACTCAATCACTGTCTAATTCTTAACTCAATCACCATCGGGGCTGTGCTGTGCTCCTCTCTGTCTGCTCTCTCCTGTCCTGACACCCTCCACCCCAACTCGTCCCCACAGGTAAGTATAGTCAACCCTCACCAAGGAAACTTCTCTTAGCAACAGAGAGCATTACAGAAAACCAGAAAAAATAAAAGTATAGGATACATCAACCAAACCTAAACCTAAGGTTCAGGCATCATTGTGGAAGAGGTAAATAGAATTACTCTAAGAGCCAAAGAAACAGGGAGTTTGCCGGGAGACACACATGTGGTGTAACGTGTAATGTCAGAAGCTGCATACATAAAGTCTTACTGTTGCCGACGTGACTTAAATAAGGACAATAACACCAGACATGCTCAAGTGGACAAGGAAAAGCCCATGAGGCCTCAACCCTACACGAAGATCTGCAGGCAACTAAGAAATGCTGTTTGGGGAAGAGATAGTCGTCCTCAGGGAAGACCACACCAATGTGTTACCCATTATTAATTGACCAGCCCTGAAAACATACATACAAGTAACATTGCGCAGAGTGAGCATGTGTGTGTGTCTGTATGTGTGCGTGTGTGTGTGTTTCAAAGAGAGCAATGAGAGTAACACTTTGGGGAAGGCAAAGGAGGAAATGCTGTAATTATAATCTCAAAAATTAATTTAAAAGGGGGGAAGAAGGAAGGAAGGAAGGGAGAAAAGAAGGAAGGAAGGAAGGGAGGGAGGGAGGGAGGGAGGGAGGGAGGAAGGAAGGAAGGAAGGAAATTCCACCACTAACATGGCCACAAGCCAATTTGAGCAATTCTTCAGTTAAGGTTCCCTCCAAGATGACTGTAGGTTTGTGTGTCAAATTGACAGCTGAAGCTAGCCCTGAGAACATGCTATAAAAATATGCTAGAAATAATAAAATCATAGATATCATGGAAGAAAACAAGAATGTGGAAGCTAGAACAATAGGCAATAGCCTTCTAGAGTTGCTGGAACAAACACCACCTACTGGGTGACCAGGAAAATAGAAACTGATTAGCACACTTGGGTTCTGTGGAGGCTACCTTTGCACACAGAGAGACACAGGGAGGGATGTATTCCCCCTCCTTCAAGGCCACCAGTCCAATACAATCAGAAACACAACCTCGTGAGGTTTATTAAGGCCAGTTACTATGCCAGAACTGCATCTCCAAACACAGACACATTGGCATTAGGACTCTACCACATAGTTTAGGTGGGTGTGGGGGGAGGGCTGAGCTCAATTTAGCCCGTGGAGAAAGATGAGAAGCAGACATCTCATAAAAACAATGAAGGGCATAATCTGGTGGGGTGCTGCTTTTAAAAATATTTCATATACATAAAATTTGAGTGACTCTTTACTCATAAGTTTAGTACTACAAGAAATGAAAAGAAAGTCTGTTAGGATAAAAAATAAAAGTGATTCCACATAAAAATTTGTATCCTCTGTATGAACGTTGTTGTTTTTAAAATTTTTTAAGTCTCTTTAAAATGCAACTGTTAAAAGTGACAAAGTCCTGTAGCGTTTATAACACATGCAGAATTGAAATGTGTGACAGCTGTAGTACATAGGTACGGTTTGGGTGCAGAGATATGGCTGGAAATTCTCAAGCACTTTGTATAGCAATGGCCTGTCTGAAACTAAGCTCCTGAGAGAAAAGTGCACTGCAAGCCCCAAAGGAGCCAGGAAGAAAGTCAACAATTTTTCACTTTAGCTGCACCAATGTGAAACTGGAATGGCAGAGGCTGTTAGCATGAGTTCTGCATAAACTGACAGTCTCTATAGTACTAATAGAGGGATGAGGCGGGCCTGTATGTGTGGTCAAAACACATGGTATGCATGTCAAAATGTAATGACTGACCCACCATCTCACTCAATGAACATAAACTGATGAAAACAGAAACATAAGGAAAAAATCAGCTGGGCAGTGGTGGCGCACACCTTTAATCCCAGCACTTTGGAGGCAGAGGCAGGCAGATTTCTGAATTTGAGGCCAGCCTGGTCTACAGAGTGAGTTCCAGGACAGCCAGGGCTACACAGAGAAACCCTGTTTCAAAATAAAAAAACAAAAACAAAAACAAAAACAACAACAAAAACCCAACAACAACAAAAAGAAAAAAAGGAAAAACTCAAATTGGGACGGGAGGTGCATCTGTGGAGGGGTGCATTCTGTTCACCAAGGACCAGAACCTAAGTTCCATCGCTCTGCAGCTGCAGTACCCTCTTCTGATCTCCAAGGGCGCCTGCACTCATGTGCACATGTCCACACATAGGTACGCATGCCTACACATAACTGGGGGAAGAAATGGATACAATAAAGTAATAAAAAATGCACAATAAATAGGAAGAAAACAAAAAAATAACAAATACCAGATGAGGAGGAAAAAAACCAGAAAGATGACAGATTTAGCATGACTTAGTCACTTATAAATTAGTGGTCCTGATTTTATAGGATCGATGTCCTTATAAGAGAAACAACTCTCTCCCTCCCCTCCCTTCCCCTCCTCTCCTCCCCTCCTCTCCCTTTCCTCCCTTTCTCCTCCCCCGTCCCCCCCTCTTCTCTCCTCTTTTGTCCAAGTGTGCATACTGAAGAAAGGCCACAGGAGCGCACAGCTGGAAGATGCCAGTTTGCTTGTATATAACATGCAGTAATGGTGCTCTTTTTTCTAAATCATCATAATCATTACTTTGGGCTTCTTGGTTTAAAAGAATAGAAACCTTTCTTCTAATAGATCTGGAAGCCAGAACCTGAAATCAAGCGTCAGCAGGGCCATGGTCCTCAGAGCCTCAAGTAAAGAATGGCGTGCCTCTGCTGGCTTCCTGTGTCCCGTGTATACAGTTCATGACTCCTTCCTCTGCCCTCTCTCCTCCTGCTCACTCACTCCTGTCTTCCTCAGAATGACACTTATTCTTGGATTTGGGGACTCTCTGGGTTATTCAGAATTGTACCATTATAAAATTGTTAATTACATTTATAAAGACTCATCTTTGGGGTCTACCACTTGGCTCCCTCCCTGCAGGTTCCTGAGAGGGACGAAGCATCTGTTTGTGGAATAATTTTTAAATGTTAGTACTTTAAGTTAAATAACTTTCTTTACCCTTAACAACAACCTTGTAAAATGGGCATGCTATCCTAGTTTTATAAATTAACTCAAGAATTTAAAAGTTGAATCAAAACATTGGTGGTTTAAAAAAATAATTAAAGTTGACTTCAAGAAAATAAAGCTGGGCTGGAGAGACAGCTTAGCGGTTAAGAGCACTGACTGCTCTTCCAGAGGTCCTGAGTTTAATTCCCAGCAACTACATGGTGACTCACAACCATCTGTAATGGGATCTGATGCCCTCTTCTGGTATATCTGAAGACAGCTACAGTGTACTCATATAAAATAAATAAATAAATAAATCTTGAAAGAAAGAAAGAAAATACAGCCATTTTCAACAGTTAAAAAGCATGACACATCTAAAAAAAAAAGTTAATAAAACAGCCCAGGCATGGTAGCACTCACCTCTAATTGAAGCGTTTGGGAGGCAGAGATGAGGTGGGTTTCTGTGAGTTCAAGGCTAACATGATCTCCAAAGTGAGTCCAGACAGTCATGGCTCTGTTACACACAGAAAACGTGTCTCAAAGAAAAAATTTTTTTAATTAATAAAACATTAACAAGACATTAATGAGTGAAATTTCAAAGGATCTAACTCAATCAAGATACATACAATGCCCCTGGCTTTGCAGGCTCAATATTGATGAGTCAGTTCTTCCCAAAGCAGTTTATAGAGTCAAGATTCTATGCAATCTCAGTCGAAATGCAGCAGGTTTTGTAATAGAGATTACTGAGCTAATTAAAAAAATATATATGAAGCAAACAATTGTTTAAAAATGAAAGGAAAGAAGGGATCAAATTGGATGACATCCAGTTTACAAAGCTACAATAACCTGCTGGGTGGTGACAGCACACAGCACTGAGAGGCAGGGGCAGGTGGAACTCCGACTCTGAGGCTGCGTGGTCTACAAAGTGAGCTCCAGGACAGCCGGGGCTACATGAAGAAATCCTATGTCAAAGAACAACAACAACAGCAAGCTACAATGGTCAAAGGTATGTAGGTTGGTATGGGCAGACACATTGCTCACAGAAAAGGAAAAGGAGAAGCAAAGTCAAATGCCAGTGGATTACAATGTCTCCATGCCGGATGTACTAAGGAGACTGTTATCCATGTGATTTGGAACCGGAGTACTTGGATGTTTGTGTAACACAAATAAAATGCTGCTTTCATATAACACTCCAAACTTAAGTCAATTTAAATCAGAGACCTTTCACGTAGAGATACAAGTCTAGTAAACTTAGAAACTCATGAAAGATAAAACTCCCAGGAGCCCTGGGATAGTTGCCGATGCCTTGGATACGGCAACCCTAGGACAAAGGAAGAGAAAAGGCCAACTGAAGTTCACTGAATGTATAATCTCTTAATTCTCAAATCACTCTTCAGAACAATGAAAATCGTTATTACATACACAAAACGGCAAAGCCACATGTCTTAGCATTTCAGTGCTGTGGAGAGACACCACAGCCACAGAAACTCTTATAAAGGAAACATTTCATTGGAGCCGGCTTACAGTTCAGAGGTTTAGTCCATTGTCATCATGGCAGGAAGCATGGAGGCATACAGGAGGACATGATGCTGGAGAAGGAGCTGAGAGTTCCACATCTTGATCAGCAGGCAGCAGAGACTGTGTGCCAAATGAGTGTCTCTTGAGCACAGGAGATATCAAAGCCCACCTCCACAGTGACACACTTCTTCCAACAAGGCCATACCTACTTGAACAAGGTCTTAATAGTGCCACTTGCTATGGACTAAGCATTCAACCATGAGTCTATGGGGACCATTTCTATTCAAGCTACCATACCACATTGGAAGATAGGTTAACATTTTCTTCTAAAGTTAGATATACTCTAACCATGTGGCTAAAACAATTTATCTCTCTACATTTGCACAAGAGAACTTAAAATATATATCACACAGAGGTTTAAGAATGCTACATAGCAGCAACTTCATTAGGCAAAAACTGGAAACACCACATATGTCACCAACTGGACATGTTGTGGTATATCCCTAGACTGGCATAGTACTCCATGAGTATCGAG
The DNA here is from genome assembly GCF_008632895.1 of Mastomys coucha. NCBI lineage: Eukaryota > Metazoa > Chordata > Mammalia > Rodentia > Muridae > Mastomys > Mastomys coucha. The sequence continues at coordinate 217,999,550 of NW_022196905.1, forward strand.
CAGAAGACCGACACCTCCGACAAGCAGCTGCAGCTGATGAAGGAGTATCGGCAGAAAGTGGAGTCGGAGCTGAGGTCCATCTGCACCATGGTCCTGGATAATAGCCAACAGTAACCAATGCAACTAATCCAGAGAGTCAGGTCTTCTATCTGAAAATGAAGGGAGAGTATTTCCAGTATCTTGCTGAGGTAGCCTGTGGCGATGATCGAAAATAAACGATAAAAAATTCCCAAGGAGCCTACCAAGAGGCATTCGATATAAGCAAAAAAAGAGATGCAACCTACGCATCCAATCCGCCTGGGGCTGGCTCTTAACTTTTCTGTATTTTACTATGAGATCCTTAATAATCCAGAGCTTGCCGGTACACTGGCTAAAACGGCTTTTGATGAGGCCATCGCAGAGCTTGATGCACTGAATGAAGACTCCTACCAAGACAGCACCCTGATCATGCAGTTGCTTAGCATTATGGACATCAGACAGTGCAGGAGAAGAATGTGATGCAGCGGAGGGGCCCAAGAACTAAAGGCATCCGGGACACCAACCTCCTTCCCCTCTAGAAAACCTTTCTACATCTCCATTCCTTATTCCACTTGGATTTTCTCTAGTGAGGAAGCCCATCCATGTGTATGGGATCAACTGTTTATAGTCTTTTCACACTGCAGCTTTGGGAAAACTCCATCCCTTGGTTTGTGTTGTCTCCGCCTTCCTGGTGTGCAGTTACGACTGTAGAAAAGTCTCAATAGCTTCATTTCATATAACCACGAGTAACTTCCAGACACTGGGTAGAGGACTGACAGCACAGTTGGTATTTAAGTAATCTGAACCAGTTCTGCGAGAGACTGTGTTTTGTATTACTGTGAAGATATGGAAATGTAGTGCATTGCAATTTAAAGTAATTGTAACAGTAACTTCTTGATTTCTACATTCCTTTTCTGAACCTTCTTGGGGGTTTCCTTTCAGAAGCGACTTTTCCATGCTTGTATTACAAATTCCTTTTCAGTAGGAATCCAGAAGTGTTAGATTGAATGAGAAAGTGCTTAATGCATCCAGGCTTGGGGTCACAGATTGAAATTTCTCCTGTGTCACATATTCTGGAGGTTACATCTGTCTGTGACAACAAGGAGTTTCCTTATGCATTCTTCATTTGCTGCTGTTTAAGTTGACAACTTCCTTCCCAATAAAAATTCACTTACACCTCCTGCCTTTGTAGCTCTGGTATTCACTTCACCTTGTGATAGAAGTAGCATGTTGCTGCCAGAATACAGGGATTGCTTTGGGCAAATTAAAATGCATGTCCTTTCTTAATAGACTAGGAAGGAGAAATAAAGCACACAAGTCCAAGTCTAAACTTTCGTACTTTTCCATGCAGATTTGTGCACATGTGAGAGGGTATCGGTTTGTCCGGTGATTGCTCTTTAGAGAGTTGGACCACTATATTGTGTGTTTGCTAATCATTGGCTGTAGTCCCAGAAAAGCCTTGTGAAAATGTTATGCCCTATGTAACAGCAGAATAACATAAAATAAAACTACATTTTATAAAACCAAAAAAAAAAAAAAAGAAAGAAAAGAAAAAGAACTACAGATACACATGACACTATGCAGAAATCTTCAAATACTGTATGAAATGAAAGAGGTGTAGCAGGGACTATGCCCCACAAAGATATCCACTCCCCAAATCTTGAAATGTTTTGCTATGCTACACCAAATGGCAAAATGAACTTGTTAGTAAGGTTAAAAATTTTGGTAGATGAAAAGGCGAAAAAGGAATTTTTCAAATGTCATTAAGAATCTTTAATATAAGAAGCACGTTCTGGATATTCAGGTGGACCCAGTTTAATCACATGCATTCCAGAGAGAAGAGCAGCTTGCCCAGCTAGAGTCAGAGACACAGTAGAAGGGTGTAATTGTTCCTCTGTGGCTGTGAAAAAGCATTCTGACCAAAAGCAACTTGGGAAGGAAACAGTTTGCTTGGTTTTCAAGTTGTAGTTCATCTTCTAGGGGAGTCAGAGCAGGAGCCTAGCGGCAGGAACGGAGCAGGAGCCTAGCAGCAGGAACGGAGCAGAACCTAGAGGCAGGAACGGAGCAGGAGCCTAGCGGAAGGAACGGAGCAGGAGCCTAGCGGAGCAGGAGCCTAGCGGCAGGAACGGAGCAGGAGCCTAGCGGCAGGAACGGAGCAGGAGCCTAGCGGCAGGAACGGAGCAGAACCTAGAGGCAGGAACGGAGCAGGAGCCTAGCGGCAGGAACGGAGCAGAGACAATAGAACACTGCTTACTGGTTTGCTTTCCTAGGATTGATCAGTTACCTTTCTTATACAGTCCAAGCCTACCTGCCTACTAAGGGCACCACCCATGGTGGACTGGACCTCACACTTCAGTCGACAATTGGGAAGAGGCCCCATAGAATGTCTACAGACAAGTCTCATAGAGGCAATTCCTCGGTTGAATTTCTCTCTTCCCCATTGACTCCAGTTTGTATCAAAGTGACCAAAAGAGGGATCCAAAAATGATTCAAGGTGTGGGGTGGTTTGAGTAAGAATGTCTCCCAGAGGCTCATAGGTTTGAACGCTTTGTTCCCAGTTAGTGAAGCAGTTTGGGAAGGATTAGGAGGCATAGCCTTGTTGGAGGAGGTATGCCAATAGGGGTGGACTTTGAGTTTTCAAAAGCCTAGGCCTGTCTGCTGTCTGTCTGTCTGCTCCTCATCATCATCTTCCTCCTCCTCCCCCCTCTCTCTCTCAATCTCTCATCTCTCTCACTCTATAACTTATAGATCAGATGTGAGTAGGATGTATATCTTCTAATCACACTTGTAACACATATACACACATGCATGCTTGCATACACACACACAAGTAGAAATAAAAATATTACAATGATAATCCTTTAAAAACAATGAACTGATTGCCAAGCACTGATGCCAGTGTTGGCTGTGGCCGTGTAGACAAGCACAGATGGACAGTCATGCCTGCATACACACTCAAGTGTGTGTAGAAAAATAGAACGCCCCTTCCCCTCACAACTCTTAAGGTTCTGTGCTATTGACAGTGAGATGGGAGTTCATATGAAACACATTGGTTTGGTCTGTAGGGTCAACATGAGCCCATTACTGGTGATGCTCTTTCACATTAGAGAACAAATCTGTTTGGTAAGTTTAAATAGGGCATCTCGTTGTTAGGTTGAAACTCCTATAGTGGCCAAGTGTGGGGCTCAAGGCTGGAGAGGCTGAAGCAGGAGGATTTCCATGACTTTGTGGTCAACCTGGACTATGGTTAGGCTCTGTCTCACAAACAATCCCTTGGGTGTTGTAGCTTAGGAGAGTGCTAGGGACCAGTGGAAGATGAAACCAGTAGAATAATCAATTGTGTTTGTTCTACAAAAATTCTACTCAACTCTGCTTCTGAGATTCACTCACCGATAGCTTTCCTTGCTTATCACTCCATCCCATTGGGAAGATACAAGAAGTGTGGTGCTCTTCCATTAGCAACAACAGCAGATTCAATCCCTACCAGGCCCTGTCTCCATGAGACCCTCAGCCTGGGCCTACTCAACTAAGCACAGTAAAACCCTTATACCAGGCTCTCTCTGATCCCAAAGACCGTTAGGACCACCCTACGTTCCTCCAAATCCTTGAGACCTCTCCATCCCCGTGGTGCATATAGCATCATCCACTTCAATAAGAGGATCAAGTTTGAGGATTAATCCATCCCCTCATGCCCTATGCCTGTAAGACAAGAACTGTGCATGCACTGCCAATTTTCTGTTTGAGGGGACCAGGATTCTGGATTGCTGGCTGAAAGTTACACAGGGAGTAGAGCTGAGTGTGATCCCCCCAGGACCACACTCAACAAAGTTAGCCTTGGTGGCCAAACCACAGCAGCAACCTCCAGTGACCTATGTATCCAGTAGCTGCACTTCTCCATGTATTTGGAAATCTTTTGGGGCTTAGCAAAGCTGGTTTGACAAGAGCGGGAAGTAGCTTGGCTCAGTGGTCTGGTAGTTGAGGCCACTGTTGTGTGGACAACCAGAGTTATGACTGAGTTCTAGGAAGCCTCATTGGTCAGTTTGGCAGAACAAAAGACTGTTTGAGGAATGTCTCCTTTTGACCCACTCCTGATGTTAGGTGGCCCCAGCAATCTGTACACTGTATCCAGGTAAAGGAATGGAAGACTCCATTTCAAATGTCTTTCCAAAAGAGGCAGATGACCACCTGTTAAAGAATGTGTCATGCGTTACGATGGCCATTCTCTGCTAGGGAAGTGTGGGGGTGAAGGATCATCCTGAAGTCTTTCTGGAATTCTGGCAGCAGGAGGGTAGATGACATGGGATCCTCTATGAACAGAACAGACGCAATTTTAAAATGAAGGAAAAAAACAAAAGTCGGGGTAGCTAGATGGCTCAGCAGGTAAAGGGGATTGCCACCAAGTGTGAGGACCTGAGTTCAATACCCAAGACCCACATGGTAGAATTAAATAACTCCTGTAAGTTGTCCTCTGACCTCTACATGTGCTATGGCATGTGCACCTGCAGACACACACACACTTTTTAAACAACAACAACAACAAAAAAGTAGAAAATAGTCAAGACTCAATTAACCAGGACTCCTGTGTTTTTATACTTTTGTATATCTTTGTATTGTGGTGTGTGTGTGTGTGTGTAGAAGAGCATGTATTCACAGATATATATAGACTTCTGTGTTCACTCATGATTGTGGAGTGGGTCACCTCTGCTGTTCCTCAGGGTCTCTCTACATTGATTTTTGGTACAGGGTCCCTCCTTAGCCTGGGACTTACCAGTTAGACTAGGGTACCTTAACCAGCAAGCCGCCTGTCTCTGCCTCTGCTGGAATACACCCACCCCACCCTAGGATTTTTTTATGTGGTTCCTGAGGATGCACTTAGTCCTGAGGATTGGGTTCATGTCCTCATGCTCTGTTCTGACTAAGCCATCACTCAGTCCACCCATCCTACAATCCTTACCCACAGTCCTTACATGAAACGGAGCACTCTAAAGTCTGGAGTGTCACAGGTGTCATGACTGTGTCATGACTGTGGGGGTGTGATACAGGCCAGTTAGAGGGACTTACGCCAAAAGCTCAAAAGGGTTTAGGAAGGGAAAGGCTAACAAGAACCTGAAGATAACAGCAGGCCTCAGGACAATGCCTGGAGACCGTCAACTGACAACACTCGCCCCACCATTCTGCACAGCAGAATGCTGTCCCTGGGAGGCCTATCTGACTGTTTTACCCAGACACGTGCATTAAAGACAAATTACTTATTAGCTGAGAGGTGTATCATAGTAAATGAGTGGGGTGTTTATTTCCAAATAACTCAAAAGCAATGTTTTACAAATACCGGCATGATTTTTTCTTATCTATTTAATATTTTCCTTTAAATTGACTATTTTCATTCTCACTCCTTTCTAAGTTTTAATATTCGTGGAAATTATAGATTTTATGTGTTTACATTTCTCAATGGATATTAAACATGCGTAACTATTAAACAGATCCATCGGATTCCACAGTGCCTTTTATTTAAGTTGTTTGAATATTTTATTTATTTATAACCAGAGAGAGTGAAATACTCTCCTAGAACTGATTCAATATAGTTTGACTATGAAATGTCCACTGCAGGCTGTGTTTTAAATGTTCTTTGCTAGCTAGTGGCTATCTCGGGAGGTTAGGTGGGGCTGGCTGGCAGAAGTGGGAGAATGGAAAGAAAAAGGAAAGAAAAGGACATGACGGAGGAGAAAGTTTATTGTAAGATGTGTGGGAGAGCATAGCCAAGGCAGACATCTGGAGAGTCCAGGGTGGACTGGCCCAGGCTCAGCTGGGCCACACTGGGAGAAGGGGAGGAAGAAGGAGATGGAAGAGAGGGGAGCCAGGATCTGGGAGACCAAAGATACAAAAGGAGTGGGTGACCAAATGTCTGGATTATATAGGCAAGAGTCTCTTGGGGGAAGGGCAGCCCAGCTCCTGGGTCAGAAAGTTCAAGGTAGAAGGAAGGGTATGCCTGATAGGAACTGAAGGATGCTGGGAGAACCTGGAGACAGGTCCACTTTGATATGTTAAATAGGCGCCTCAGCCATTTGGCCCTGGTTTGAACTAACAGTAGGCAGGCCCCAATTCCTGGCTTGCTCTCTGCACCTTTTCTGCAGTGGTGTGAACAGCCCCTACCACACACTGCCACAGCCTGGAACTGAGCTGGTCTGCCATGTTCCCCCATCATGACAGACAAACCCTCTGAATCTGGGAGCCTCTCTTCCCTTGGGTTATCTGTCAGGTGTTGTGGTCATCATAGTGCAAATTAACTAGTGCAACATCGTTTTCTCAAGTAAGAAGCATGCACATGAACATTGTTCACTCAGGTAAGAAGCATGCACATGAACATTATTCACTCAGGTAAGAAGCATGCACATGAACATTGTTCACTCAGGTAAGAAGCATGCACATGAACATCATTCTCTCAGGTAAGAAGCATGCACATGAACAT
>NW_022196905.1:218006043-218016303 GCF_008632895.1 Mastomys coucha
CTCAGGTAAGAAGCATGCACATGAACATCATTCTCTCAGGTAAGAAGCATGCACATGAACACTGTCCTTCTGGGGGCCATAACACACCATGATGCTGGAAGTCTGTTTTGAAGCCTGAGGTGAGATCACCTCAGTGTCCCTCAGAGTAGCAGATAAGGCATGTGGCCTCCTGCTTCCTTTGTGCTCAATCTGATCCTTTCTTCTCCAGTCCCCTGAGACCCTCAGATAACATGGCTGAGCAAGGAACTTCAGCTCACTGGATTGGTGGGTGACTAGTTTGGATCATGAAGATTTCTGCCACAAAGATTCCTGTTTTATACATGTCTGTCTCCAGTCAGCACACCCAGAGATAGCTTGTCATCACGTGAAAACTCATCATTTCGTTCAGTGTTCCGCAACAGGCCTGATAAGTGACAGGAAGTTCTAAAATGTTTCCCAGTACTAATTGTCATTGAATAATAAAAACACAATAAAGTCTCCTTGTCTGGCCTCAGTGGGAGAGGATGCGCCTAGTCCCGCAGTGACTTGATATCCCAGGGGTCAGCGTAGGGAGTTGTGGGCATGATGTTGGGGGGGATCCCTCTTCTCGGAGGAGAAGGGGAGGAGAAAATAGGGGAGAGTGTGTGAGGGGGCACAGGGAGGAGAGGAGCACTGATATTGGGGTGTAAAGTGAATAAATAAACAAATTTTTTAAAACACACTATAAAATGTCCCTAGTTTTGTTAGGATTAGAACATATTCTCTCCACTCCTGGGGATTTTGTAGACCCCAATATCGTACTTGAAGATTAGAGGAATAAAACTCTTTCTTTCAATATGTGGAAGACAGAAACTCTGGCCTTCTAGAATAGTCTCTGGGGATCAAAAATAATTCACCCTTATGATAAAAACAAAAAGCCTTAATAAAACAGCGTCAAAGAAGATGTAAAATATGTGGCACAATTGGGAAAACCATGGCACAGAGCTGTGTTCCTGATCTCACAATATGCTTTTTGTGTCTCCCAGCTGCCTCCACACCTCACGGAGGAACTGTTGGTATGCACTCTGTCTTCTCCCCAAGGCCTGACTAGTCCACATGATTTTTTTTTCCCAGTACAGAAACAACATGGACATGGGACAAGAGAGGGCTGACCAAAGGGAGCTGGAATTTGTCCAGAACATTTGACTCTTTTTTGGCATTAGAGAAAGGAGCAATCTTTTTAATATTAAGGATAGCAGGGTTCTCCCGTTCCCAGCACATGTGACGTGCTGAGCAGCTGTGTGTTCAGGGAGCCTCTTTGTTACGGAGAGACAGCTCTAGGCATTTACCACCTTCTCAGCTAGCTAGAATTGGGTGTGCAGGGAGTAATATAGCGTACTCAAGGAATTCTCAGTAAACCAAGCACGAGAGTGCCCACTCTTCACAGCAGTGGGGTTGGCTGTCTCCACTCAAGACCCAGCTGAGAGACATAGCAGGGAAACACAGGTTTTTAATTCTTGAAATTTTTCCTACACTAAACTGATAGAAGTGTGGCTTAAATGTGAGTCACATTTGAAGCACATGGGAACTTACAGGCCATGGTCACATTCTTCTTGAAGATCACTGAGAGAAGTCTGTGTGTGTGTGTGTGTGTGTGTGTGTGTGCGCGCACGCACTGTTCTTTTCTCTAAGGAGACACTCCTCACAATTTGAAGCTTCAATAGATACAGGGTTTTAACATATTAGATTAATGAGGACTAATCCAGGCAAATTTCTTTTTAAAATATTTATTTATTTAGTGTCTGGTGTGTGTGTGTGTGTGTGTGTGTGTGTGATATATATGGTATGTGTGTGGTATGTCCATGTATATGTTGCACACAATGTGTGTGTGCCTGTGCCTATGCTTGTGTGTGTAGTGTGTGGTGTGTGTGTATGCCCATCCGTCTGTGTGTGTGGTTTGGTGTGTGTGGTGTGATGTATGTGTGTGTGTGTGTGTATGTGTGTGATGTATCTGGTGTAGTGTGTGTGCTGTGGTGTGTATGTTTGTGTGTGGGGGTGATGACTATATGAGTGTGGGGACATGCGGAGCCAGGGGACAACTGTCAGAAGTGTTTTCTTTCCTTCCCCATGAGTTTTGAGGGCACCAAACTTGTGTGGCAAGTACTTTTTTACCAGCTAAGCCATCTTGGCCCTCAACCCAAATTATTTTTTTTCTTTTATGGTGTGTGTGTGTGTGTGTGTGTGTGCACATGCATGCATGTACTCATGCATATGTGTCATGGCACACATGTGCAGATCAGAGGATTCTTTGAGGAGTTGTTTTTCCCCTGCACCACGTGATTTCTGGTTAGTAAGTCATCAGGCTCAATGCAAAACAACCTTACCCACTGAGCCATCTCACCAGCCTTCGACGCATTAGAAGAACCAAAAGGAGGCCCAATTCTTTCCCAAAAGCAGTCTGTAGCCTGAAGTACGGTGTGACCATTGTTTGCTATAAACAGGGAACTGCTGGAAAACAGGTCTCTCCAGACAACCCCGGAAAGTGAGCAGGCTTCTCAAGTGATGGTGCCGGTGTCTTTCAGAGGCAGGCTTCTATGCACCACAGTGGATACTGAAGGGAGATGAATAAATAAGACACTCGCTATTCGTCCCCTCAGGAAGTTCCTCAGACCTAGGGACCAAGTGCCACCCAGTCTGTCCTTGCATGAACGAGGCTGTTAAGCAACCTAGGGTGCGGTAGGAGATGTGATTCAGGCCGCTCTGCCTCTCAGGCTGCCATCTCCTGGCCCTTTTTCCACAGAGACAGCACAGTTTGCTTTTCCACCAGCGTTGCCTGCAGTGAACAAAGCATGAAGCTACTGTTGAGACTAAAGTCTAGGTCTGAACAAAGGAGAAAGTTGGACACACACTACAATATTGATCAGCTTCCCCTGTAGTCCCTCAATTCAAGCCCACCATTCTCATTTGCTCACTAGGGTCCCTAGAAGCAGGAAATGAGAGGCATTTCTGTGATCCCAGTTTAGTTACTAGGCTAGCCCTCAGCAAAACTAGGTCTGGAGATGGCTCTCCCTGGTTGGGTCTCAGGGAACATCTATATCTTGCCTCAGAGTTGTGTTTCTCAGTTTATGATTTACTTAGGGACATTTATTACAAATAAAAACCAGCTGGTGTGGTGGCCCATCCCTTTAATCCCAGTACTTTGAAGGCAGAGGAAGGGGGAACTCTATGAGTTCAAGGCTAGTGTGATCTACATAGTGAGTTCTGGACCAGCTAGGATAACATAGTGAGATTCTGTCTTTAAAAAGATTTTTTTTCCTAAGAAACAGAAGATTCCAGGGAAGAGAGATGTCTCAACAGGAAAAGGTGCTTTTTGCCAAACTTGATGACTTGAGTTTGACCCCTGGGACATGCATGATGGAAGGAATGGCCAACTTCCTCAGGTTGTTCTAAAACACACAATGTAGAACACACTGCTGACCCTCATCTCCCACCCCCACCAAAATAAACAAAATGTAAAAAAAAAAAAAAAAAGCTAAAAAATAACCAAGCAGTGGTGGCGCACGCCTTTAATCCCAGCACTTGGGAGGCAGAGGCAGGTGGATTTCTGAGTTTAAGGCCAGCCTGGTCTACAGAGTGAGTTCCAGGACAGCCGGGGCTACAAAGAGAAACTTTGTCTTCAAAAACAAAAACAAAGTTAAAAAAAAAATTTCTGAACACACTCAAATATGTCCCTTCAGAGTATCTAGGAGTGAGGCCTGGGACCCTACAAGCTTATTGTTAAAGTTGGTCATTGTTCAGCATGCTGGCTCCTGGGGGCAGTCCACTAAAACACGTGGTCTGAAGAAACTCATTGGAGCCCAAGGAACTTATCAAAAGTGTGCAGGCACATGGGGCAAGGCTTTGCTGGAGCCTAGGCCGATCATTTAGAGAGCCATGGGCGACACTCTTCACTAACTGGAGTTAGTTTCACCCCAGGAAGTATTCAAGAACCAATTCTTTCCATTGTAACTTCCTAAGGGGAAGCATCAATTACATTTCAGTATGAACTAATATTCTTAGTATCATTTTCTTTCAATAAGAAAATGAACTTAATATTTAAGGGAACCAGTAAAAAAAAAAATGGAACATAAGTATATGAGACTTTTTCACCCCGGGGTGACAAAGAGTGAACGAAATTCAAGTGAAAGTACAATGGTGACTTTGAGCTGCTGCGGGAAGCGAGGGAATTGTGTAGGCTGACATACTGGCCACAGGGCCCTTTGATGAGAAGGTCTCAGAAGGCCATTGTGATCCAGTGACATTTCAGCTTAGTCTTGAACCCACAACATAAAGAAGCAAAGGGCCCTAGGAACAAGACTGAAATTTCTCTAAAAAGCAGACATTCTGTTTTAAGACTCAGCATTGGCGCCAGCAAAGAAGGTCAAGCCACCAGCATTGTGCACACTGTAAGATTTCTGGTCTCCCCACATCCAGGCAGCTCGTCCTCCTATTAAACCTCCATCTCATGTTTGCACATAAGTGCACATATGTGCACACCCATACACACACTGGTAAAGTCCTTTCTGTACAGGGCATACATTATGTATATTCTCTGTGTTATTTAATAAATCAATAATATGAAAATCCTCTGTATCATAAATTGACAAGTCCAGAGATGTATTTTATTATGTTTTTTCCAGTCCTTCTGGTTCTGTCCCTATGGAGAACCTTGAATGATTCATCATCTCGCATGCTTTTTCCTGTCAGAAGGGAGGTAGGGGAGAAGCAGGATAAGGCTGAGGCTCTGGAAAGAGAATAGCATCCAGGAGCTTCTCACCACCTCAGATGAGGAGGGTGCACGCAAGGTGCTGGGAGCTCCAGTGGCTGGTAGGGCGCTGGAGTCCTCAGGTGGAGGGTGACAGTTTCCTTTCCAGGAGAACCATGCTGTGCCCTGAGAGTGCTCTGTCCCGTGCCCTGCATGTGCTCTGCCCACACTTCAACACCCCTTTCTCAGCATCTTCCATCAGAAGAACTTACTTAGAGGGGCGATGGGCAACAGGGCCATCTACACTGGACTTGGCTGATGGGAACCCAAAGTGTTCACTCTTTCTGCTGTACCCCTGCTCGGACTCCACGCCCACACTCCTTCCTAAGAGTGATTGGATTTTTCCCTCTATAGAACTGGAGTTTCCTTACTGAAGACACACATGGATACATACACACATGAACACAAGTGCACAGACACACAGACATACACACAGAAGTATACACATACACACAAATACCCTACACAGAAAGACATACACAGAGAGAGACACACACAGACACACAAACAAAGGTAGACAGATACACGCGCGCACACACACACACACACACAGAGTGTGTCACACATACATAGTCACCCTGACACACACAGAAAGACAAGCAGGCAGGCAGGCAGGCAGACAGACACACACACACACACACACACACACACACACACACACACACACACACACTTAAAATGGTGGTGTCTGGCCAAATCTATCCCATACTAGCTTACAGTAGAGGAAAAGGGGAAAGGTCAGTTGAAGAGCCTGTGATAAAATCTCTGACTAGATCTGCTTACAAGCCAGCATCTGCCCATTGTCCTATGTACACCTCCAGTAGATGCCCACTACAGTTTGGATCGTAATGCCCTGGCACTGCTCCCTTTCCACAGGAGTAATGTTTCTGAGAGGTGGTCAGGCCTAATGGCAATCCTGAGGTCAGTAGGGGCAAGCTCTCAGAGGATCAGGATCACACTGTCATAGACCTATTATTTTCCTTCCAGCAATGAGGTAAGCGGTTTGGCTATCTGGAGGCTTCCGCCACGATATGCTGTCTTACCCTAGTTTCTAAAACAACAGAGGTAATAAATAGATTATGCGCTGAGTACTTCAAGCTCTGAGACTGCCAGAGCAAATGTTTTCCTTTTGCAGGTGGCTGAGTCACATGTCCACAGTGTTGGTAAGTGGATGCACTGTCTCCAAATGAACTGACCTAGAGAGGATCCTACTTTGTAGTGTACATTTATATGGCATACTGTATCATTTACCCACTCATCTATGCTGGATGGGACGTTTGTTAGTGTTTGCAGCAAACTGAGTATTACTTAGCCACTCACGCGCCCTCATAGAGAAGAGACGATTCATTCTAGAATTATTTTTTTAAAAGTACAATTGTGGAGAATTTTCCATCTATGAAAATATTTCCCATTTTGTTACTTATAATAATTTAAAAATTGGGAAGAGGAGTTCCAGGTATGGTGGAGCAGAAGCTGCACCCCATGACCGGATGAATTAGAAGCATCAGGACAGGAAACCAGGCTCTTCCTCTCCAGAGGAAGAGCTGGAGAAGAACAATGAACCCAGAAGACAGCTTCTCTGGAGAGAAGGCTTCAGGGGGCGCCCAGTCATGCCACACTGCTCCTACTGGCCGGGACCAGCAGCTATGCCAGGGCCACAAGAAAAGCCAGAGAGGCATCGGCCAGGGTGCAGATGTAACCAGAGGTGGGCCCACCACGGACAGACAGATGGCAGGGCAGTGTAAGCTGTAGGGACAAAGACAACATGTGGTAGGAGCAGCCAAAGCTGAGACTTTCCACAAATGCTCGCGACTGCACAGCCTAAGAAGGAGCCCTCCGCCCTTGACACAGCCTTGGTAAGTGATAGCATGGAAACACAGGAAGTGCTCTGAAAATCTCCCAGATGGGCATGAGAACATCCCGTGTGTGGGTAGAAAGCCCTCAGATGCAAGTGCATGGGCCTTCCATCAACCATCCTGGTCTCCGTCACAGAAAGCCCCACAGCAAAGGATGACCCCCAAACCAGAGATGAACGATTGGCATCCGGCTTTCCAAACTAAGGGATTTCAAAAGACAGTAGGATCTGAAACAGTAATTCCTCTTGGCAGGAAGGTCTCCCCATCTGCAGACTGCTGCTGCAGAAAATCAAGGGAGATGGAGAAGCCGCATTCATCCCAAGTCAAAAGAACCTGACTGAGATTACAATACTCCACACTGTTTATTTTATTTACACTTGGAGAGTCCATTTTTTAGCTGTATTGTTTTAGCATGTGTCTGGTCCGAGTAGATGCTCGTGCCTAGCTGGTTGGGGTACCCACTCTTCATTACTTTCTCCAATAGTTCTCACTAACGCTCACCCACATGTGCCCTATCTCATCTTACTCTCCCTTCCCTGCTTTTTCAGACTCTCCCATTTCCCTTCCTAATGGCTAGTTTCCTCAGCTTTAAAAAAACTACACGCTGTATTTTTTTCTATCCAGGGCCCTAGTACTGCTATTTAAAACCCTTGACAGAGAGACAAATCATGTGCACAAATACCTTCTACTTCAGGTTACACCGGGGCTGCTGATCATTATATGTAGACTGCTGTTGGCTTCTACCATAAATAGTAGTCAGGGCTATAAATCCCAGTGAAGATAGCACACCAGGAAGACTCATGTAAAATACAGTAAACAAGAAGAATGGGGGAAGGGAACAATAAAGACGGATTCATAACAACAAATGCACAAAACACAACAAAGAAATACACTCACACAATCACTATCACACACCAAGCTCACAGCTCTTCAAGAGCAGAAACCAAAGCTAGCAAGATAGCTAAAAAAGCCAGAAAACCATGTGAGAGTTCCAGTTCTAAAAAGACCCAGTGACTATAGAGGCAACTCAAATAAGCAGATGAGTGAAGTAAGAAAATTTACCCATGACCTAAACAAGAACAATAGTACACGAACCGGGAAGAGAAATACAGGCAGGAAAAGTTGAGCAAGGAAACTGAATCTCTGATAAATAACTAACTAGAAATGCTAAACATGAAGAGTTGATCAAATGAAAAGCACAGGAGGAAGCACCAGCAATGGAATTTACCAAGTAGAAGGAAAAGCATCAAGGATAGAGGGAAAGGCCGAGAAAATACTACATTAAAAACATTTACAAAAATGGCGGTGTGTTGTATGTGGGGTGGGCAGGGTATAGTGGCTCCTCCCTGTAATTCCTGTACTCAGAAGGCCAAGGCAGGAAAATTGCTGTGTGTTTGAGCAATTGGAGTACTTAGTGAGTTCAGTGCCAGCCTGAGATACAGAGTGAGAACCCTTCTCATCTCACACCAAAAATAAATGAATAAAAATAAGCAAACAAATATAAATATGACAAAAACATGTAAGAACAGGGATATGATCAAAGGACCAAACCCAAATACCACAGGCTAAAAGAAAGGGCTGAGAAAATGCTAAAGGAATGGAGGATCTATTCCATGAAATTGTAGCAAAGATGTTTTTCAAGGTTAAAGAAAAAAAAATGGACAAGCAGAAATAATAGGTATTCTGATCACTAAAAAGACTCGACTGGAAAATAACATCCCTGTGACATAGTCAGCATGCAAAATACAAAGTAAAGAAACAATAATTAAGGTACAAGTGGAAAACCCCAACTAAGGCAACTCCCCAGCCAGAAAAATAGAGAACGATACATTTTAAGCCCCAGAAGAAGCCAATCAAAACTGCTATACCCGACAGTAAGCTTTTTAAAATTAATGCAAGCCAGGCGGTGGTGGCGCACGCCTTTAATCCCAGCACTTGAGAGGCAGAGGCAGGCGGATTTCTGAGTTCAAGGCCAGCCTGATCTACAGAGTGAGTTCCAGGACAGCCAGGACTACACAGAGAAACCCTGTCTCGAAAAAACAAACAAAAAAATTAATGCAAAAATAAAAGCATTTCAAGACAAACATAAAATAAGGTACTTCACTATAGCCACACCATCACTACCCTAAATCCACACGGGAATTCCATACACAGAGAAAGAAGAGAGAGAGTCTCATTCACAAAAACACAGGAAAGAACATTTCCTTCAGAGGGTTAGATGAACAAAGGAGTACTTAGTAGAAATCCATTGCACACAACACTGTAATCCACCAAATACTGATAAGAAAGGAACAAAACAAATACTAATAATCCAACCAACCAGAAAAAGTAATAACCAACAAAGCCACAGGAAATAGCAAACTTATGTCAATAATAACCTTAAATGCAAATAAGCTCTGCTTGCCATTTTTTTATTGATTTAAGTTTTATTGCATTATGATGAGAAAAGATATGTGATTTCAATTTATCTGAATTTGTTAACACTTAAAATATATATTTTAAGTAAATAGAATTAAATTACATTCTTGTTTCCCTTTTGTACCCCAACTCCTCCCAGAGACCCCCTTCAATAACTACAATACCTTTTTTGTCATATTCTTTAAAATTTATAAAATATTATAACAATGAGTATTATAAAAGTTGTTTGATATAAAATAACAATCAATTTAACAGTCTTATGTAGATGCTTGTCTACAGCAGTACTGAAAATACATAAATTTTTCTCAATATAAATTTTAAATAACTCCAAACATATTAACTGTATATTTTAAAATAATACAGTACTACTAGTATTTTTTTAAATGAACATAAATATATACAGTCTTTTTCTTTGTTTGTTTGTTTTGTATTTAGTAGAGCTTAAAGTCTTGACTCTTACTGTGGTACGAGCACAAAATAAGAGCAATTTTTAGACATTGGATTTCATTGTAATAAGGCTGTACTTCAATGACCCTCACATCACCAAAGGATTTTATCTCCATCATAGCTTAGCTGAGAGTTGACAGTTCTGCTGCACCAAGGAATGAATTGTAGGCAAAATTTTTGGATACAGACTTCCTGCTATGGCCAAAGCTATTTGACTTGAGTGAGTAACTTTATTCTCAGTCCACAGAGAACAGGTTACATTCATTTAAGAAATGGTGTGTGTATTAAGATGGTTTATCCATAAAGTCATTCACCAACTTTTTCAATGAACAGTGGTTCTGCTTGGAGGGTGGCACAGACATTAGGTGAGGGTAAGAATCTGGTTCATTGGTTGTGATAATTTGGAAAAGCATTCATCTCAGAGGAAGAGTAACTTATAAAGTCCTCTTCTTCAAACTTGATACAAGAGTTACGAATGTCAAACAAAGCACTCAGTCTCACTCTTTGTTGTTCTCTTACAAGCCACCTCCCAAGTTAATTGTCTATGTCTCCCTTGGGCATATAAATAGTTTTGAAATATATAAACTGTTCTGAAAACCATAGTATAGTGTAAAAACATGAAATAAACAATACTACTAATAGAGAGGCTGAGATAAGAGAAGCATGATTTCAAGACCATTATGTGGTACCCAGCAAGACACTGTCATGCACAAACAAGCAGAAAGTGTATATGGATTGTACAATATTGGACCTATTTCTCTAATTACCAAATTAGAG
>NW_022196905.1:218017178-218028646 GCF_008632895.1 Mastomys coucha
TTTCTTCATTGTTTCTATTTCCATTTTTAGATTCTGGATGGTTTTGTTCATTTCCTTCACCTGTTTGAGTGTGTTTTCCTATAGTTCTTTAAGGGATTTTTATGTTTCCTCTTTTAGAGCACAGCTAGAACACTTTTCCTGTAGATGGTTATATAGTAAATATCCTATATTCTGTAGGCCATATTGTCATTTGTCACAATGATTTTCCTAAAGTATGAAAGCAATGACAGACAATGAGCCCCTAGGGTTAGGGAGCCCTCCCTAGGGACAAAAGATCTCCCTGGATCTCTGCTTCTGGCAAAGGATGGGAGTGTGGGTGGCCGCATGGGAGATTATGGTGGCCAGTGTGGGAGCAGGGTGGGGCTTATGTGTACATCTCAATGTCTAGAACTCAGTTCCTGGCCCCTCACCCCAAGTCCAGGATAAGATGAGAGGTACAGTCTAGTTGTGTGTCCAAAACAAAAATTATGGAAAATAAGGTCTGGTAAGCCCATCATCTATGTCCTTGTCTCAGGTCTCTCTTCCACTCACATCCTACAATACAAAGAACACATCCAAATCTTCCCACAGTGGAGCAAGGCTGAATCCCAAGTGGCCTTTGAATGCTCCTCAAGGTCTAGGATGTCCTGGTAGTGAATGTTCCCTCCATCACAGTTACAAAAAGACAAACTATTTGTCCCTCTTTCTCTCAACTCCCTAATGGGAAGTTGTGGAGCTGGGATAGTCTAGGCCTTGAAAATGTCTGTTAGAAAGTAACAGATCTTCAAAACAATAGAGGATGCCGAAACAGAGAGTGTTCCTTGAGACCACAAGATTTATTCAATCCAGGGACTAACAGCCTGATAAGGAAGGAGAAGATGAGAGGATGCTCTAATTAGAGGAACTTCTAGGCTCACATGGCAGAAGTAGGAGTTTCTTATACTTCCTAAGGCTAGGGGTTGGTTTCTCAGCAGGAGCCTGCAACCAGGCTCTCTGATTCCAGACAAGAGGCAGGGAAGGGGGTGGGTAGCAGGATGTGTGGCCACCAATACCCCCCTTTGATGTAAACTCCCTTCCCCAAGTGAGAGAGATCCAGCAACCAGAGCCTCACAAACTCTCAGTAGGGCACCCATCCGTATCTGTGAGAGAGGGAAGAAGGGCTTTGTGCAGGTTGCAGCAGGAGAGGCTGGATTTTAACACTACATTCTAAAGAAAAGATAAGAATGGAGACTCAAAGGACACACTGATCCATGAGTTAAAATCCCTCCAGGATGCTCTCAGGCCTCATCATGCCTCTTAACCCAGTTTTCCTGACCTCCCCCCCCCCAGGACCTTCCATCCATCATTTACTTTGCCCATATCTACAGCAGAAACTAGGGACCGCACCCCTGACACACACACACACACATACACACACACACACCCTCGAGGCTCTCCTAGATTTATGGAATGCTTTCTGCTAAATTGTGTGCTCAAAAGCTGAAATTTAGCACTTAGGGTGGACTTCCTTGGCAAAATTCTTCCAAAAATTTAAGAAGTTTCTAGTTAGTTCTTTGAATGGTGACCACAGCAAAGTTCTTGACTTCAAGAACTCTGTTTACTTACTTACTTGCTTGCTTGGTTTTGGGTTTTGTCACCACTTAAAAACCTAAGTGTAATAGCTATAAGGAAGCTTGACAGTGTTTAGGATTACCTAAGACACAAACCTCTGGGAATGCCTGCTACAGTTTTCCCAGAGAGGTTTAATCGACACAGGAAGACCCTCTTGAACTTGGGTTCACGTTGTTCTATACACTGTCATAGACCCGTGGTAAGGAAGCAGCCCAAGGGTCAGTATTCATCTCTGCAAACTCCCTTGACTTGGCAGCAAGGTCTTGGGACCAAGATACATTGTATCTCCTCAAACCAAGAGTCAAAGTAAATCCTTCTTTGAGTTGTTTTTCGTCAGGTATTTTGTTATAGTGCTGAGGAAAAAAAAAGTAGCATGCTGGGTTTCTTCTGATATAAAGGCCCCTCTACACTGCAGCACCTCTGAGCTTACTAGTCTCCATATCCATTAGCCAGAATACCCAGGCATGGGGCTGCATCTAACTGCAAAGGAGATAGACCAGTCCTGCTGTATGCCAGGATTTTAATATCATGGTGAATGACCAGGGCTCTGTCTGAATCCTTTTCACCTGGGACGTTTTCTACAGATTGTACATTACAGGGTTGCTCAGCCTTTCAGTTCCCATATTCTGATCAGGAAACTAAAAGAAGCCGAGAACCGCAGTAGGAAGCAGACACGCCAAGCACAGACCCAATGAACTCCAGAGAGCAAGCAGAGAAGCCTGGGAATTAAAGGCCTCCAGTGACAGCTGACATGGGGACAGCTGTACAAAGGCTTGCTCTGTGCTAAATGGCTTCAATCTGTGAACATGGTCCAGGGATCTTAACACCATGAGCTGAAAAATAGTTGAAACTTTATTCTCTGGATAAAGAAAGCTAAGGAACTCGATTTAGCTGTGATTCAATAGAGTTCAGCCTTGGAAGGGTAGTTATTTATAGCCACACATCTCTGTGTCTCTGAATAATACCTTTTATTTTTATGATTCGGTTTATATTTTTGCATGTTAGAATCCTTTATTTTTAGAACCTGTATTGTGAACCTTCTATGCTCCTTTTACTTGAAAAACCCTCCTCTGGTGACCTTGCTCGATAATTAGCCCACCATGTGTCCTCTGTCCTCAAAACGAGTGCTGGAGAAAACAGCCTTAGTAGGAGAGGAAGTTCACTTGGGATAGTAATTTTGGAGGGCTCAAACCCATACATTGACTGACCTGTCAGTCATGGACCTGCTGAGGGTAGACGGTGGGTCATGGAAGAAACTTGTCCTCTAGCAGAGCTGATCACCTCAGGGCCTAGGGGAGAATAATCCCCTTTAGATGAAGCCCTGAGGAAAACATCTCCCAGTTTGCTTCCCTTTGAGCTGCCACTGCTTTCTCCTAACAGCATCAACCTGGTGCCTATGCCCTTAACATGTGGGCCCTAGGGAACATTCAAGAGCCAAACTATAATATCCTCTAATCAATAAACACTTGTGAAAGTCCTGTTAAGTGTCTATTGCCCACTGTGCTGCAGTGATTAAATAGTAAATACAGCCCTTACTTTCACAAACGTGGACATCCCTTAGGTAAGAAAGACATTACCCAAGTCCTACAAGAGTAACAATTATTTGTTCCTAGTTGTACAAAGTTATAAAATAGGGGGTTATAAGGTTGGGTTACATGGCTTTACCTGTGACTCTGAACCTCTGGAGACTAAGGTAGGAGAGCATCCAGGGTTCAAGGCCAACCTGGATAAGGTACAGAGCTTTTGTCCCATCAAGCAAACAAAATTATGACATCATCATCACCACCACCATCATCAACAACAAACTCATAAAGTACGAGGTTATAATACTGCCTAATCATAAAGTACATGAATTTTTTAGAGTATATCATAAACACCTGACGTTTCAAGTATCCAGAACAGCTTTCTAGGTAAAAGTCCCATTGCTTTGAGTTTAACTAATGCTGTATTCATTTGTAAATGACAAACCATGAAGCATTAAAAAGGACTGTTCTTCTAGAGGTGCCATGCCAATGAGGCCCTCTTGATTCTTCTTGCTTAGTGTGCATCCCAGGGGTGTCCTTGCTGGGACACACAGGATCTCTTTATCTGGTGTCACAGCTGCATAGGACGCTGTTGTTTGGACGACTGTAATTTAATTAGTTTTGGTCCTCGTTTTTATTGCTTCTGTGACAAGCTACAAAAGCCTCGGTGGGTGAAAACCATACATATTATATTCATTATAGTATAGAGCTACAGAGTCCTCAGTGGGTCTTCCTGGGCTAAAGTCAGAATGATAAAGGAAGGCTACATTCCTGGTCAGAGCTCTAGAGGAAAATTTCTAGCCAGCCAGTTTCAAGCATCTTCATCTTCTCATATGTGGCCCTTTTCCATTTTAAGACAGTTTTTAAATGCCGTGAATTAGTGTGCGCGTGATTGTGTATATGTCACAACATACACATGAAGGTCAGAGCTCTCTCATCTGTGAGTTACAGGATCTCACAGCGAGCACTTTTTTCTGCTGAGATTTTTTTTCCAGATGGAAGCCTATAACCTACTTTTAAATTTATTTTTTTAATTATGCATATGGGTTCCTGGGTATTTGGTCACATGTGCAGGTGCCAAGAAGTCCAGGCATGTGGGATCCCTCTGCTGCAGTAGTTTTGGGTGGTCACCAGTCTGTCTCTGTGCCCTGTGAGCAACCCTAACAAGACCACTGGGTCACACAAACCCAAAGGATGATAATAGAAGGGGACTGACTGAACAGAAGGGAATGAGGGGGGGTCAATGAAAGTGGGCAGGGCACAAAGTGACAGATGCCAATATGATCCGTGCATTATGTATGCATGAAAGTGTAATAGTTACACACCATTATACCCATCGTTATACATACTTAACTGGTATGTTCCTGCGCCTTCTTATATTTTTGGTTGTGAGCCTAGCCTTTAACAGCTGAGCCATCTCTCCAGCTCCTGCGTCTTCTTAACCCATGTGTTTGAACCACGTACTCCTGAGTTCCTTTCTTGGAGAACACCATGGAGGAGGAAACTTCACCTGTTAATATTCTGACACTGTAGCTAATTATAAAAAACAAAACAAAAGATCTGAATCATTATATAGAATGCTTTTAACACACTGCTATATGTTATCATTTTATAGATGACAATTGTATTTGTGCCTTTAAGTGTTTTTCTTTAAGTGTTTTCATTTGTGTTTGTCTTTATCTTTGTTGAATTTTAAAATAATTTTATACCAATTTACAAAAGTCACTCTTTTTTTTTCTTGTTCTGGAGCAGTTTAAGTGACATTGGGATTGTTAAAATTCGATGACATTCTCCTATAACCTTGCTGTGAGCCCCAGTGGTCCACCTGCCGGTTTCTCGTTTACTGGAAGTTGCTTCCCCTCTGAATGCTATTGATGGTGCTGTGGGTGCTGCCATCATGGTATGGCCTCCTCTACTCCATTCAAAGCCTCTCTGCTCTGCTCAGTGTTCTCCCCTGGACCCAACACCGGCTGTCTTTCATTTGGTCAATGAGTCTTTGACTTCTAGATTTCTGAACCATGTCCTCTAGATGTGTCTTGCATCTCTCAGCTCAGTGAGCTTTTCTTATGAGACACGCCCTGTCCTTAGGCCTGGACAGACTGACACACGCCCTGTTCATAGACCCGGACAGACTGCTGTTTCACCCAAGGTTTCAGTGATGCTTAGCTCACTCCCGACTTAACCATGAGGATTTTTTTTTTTTAAGGATGAGTTAAAACTGTACTTTCTGATATGTGATAGCTAATCTGGAACTTAGTGTCATTTACTATTTTACCATTCTTTCTGCTTTATCGCTTTAAAAACTTTACAGCTGGATTTTTTAAAATTGCTTGTACTGCTTCTGCCTGCCTGATGTCTTTGCTTTAGCAGTTACACTTCTACGCCATAATTTGTAATAAAGACATATGAATGTCTAGGATGATAGTGGATGTCTGTAACCTGGGTTACAAAATGAGAGTTTGTCCAAATAATAATTAATAATAAATGTCTGGCATTGAAAATTAAAATGTTTAATCTTTTTATGCAGTATTTATTGACATTCTACTTAAGCAGAAGCAGGCTAATTCATCAAAGCAATGTGTTTCCCAAAGCTTGTTCACCTAATAGATTTACTTATAGCCAATTTGTTCTATGGGTTCTTTACCCAATGAGTTTTAGAAAATTGGCCTGAAACCTTTCTGAATAATGGCAAAGCAAACATGTTTCTTCTCTCTCCTTCCTTATCCCTCAGCCCACACCAGAGGCTTTATTTGATTGTGGTCTTTCCACACCTGCACGGTTCACTTCTGTCCGTATGTGGTCCTATGAGATGGCAAGCAGTCTGATTTTTAGCTCCCTTCCCTTTCTCTCCATCTTTGACCTAATTTATAGTTTCTCTTGGTTTATGGCATGGACAGTATGTTCCAGACAATTATTCTCACATAACCCTCATCTTACCGACCAGGTTGACTGGCTGTTTGCTGATAGTCTCGTTGCTGTGGATACCTCACTTGTAACTTGATGAGCTGGTGGTACTGTTCCCCAAGGGGCTCGTGTGGTCTTCTTGAAACATACATAAATCAAACAAAACACATTTTTGCCTTTATCGTTGCAAACCAGAATGACTAGAAATGAAGCCATCGGGTCTCGGTTTCCCCGAGTGTTTTGTAAGCACTGCTGCATTTCATTTCAGCATTTGCCACTGATATGGAGAGATTTTAAGTCACACGAAAGTTTTCATTATGGATGCCTTACACAGTTTCGCCAAATACACTAAGCCTTCACTTGAAATGAATTTTAATTTTTGCCTCTTCCATGCATCTCAACTGCTAACTCCTGATGCCTGTGGGGAAGTAACATCCAGTCCTTTTGGATAATTCTTTTGGGATATATCCCTGACCCATGCTTTTATTCTAGAACAGAGATATGAAAAAATATTCAATGCCACTAGTCGTCAGGAAAATGAAAATTTAAACCAGGATGGGATGTCATCTTGCACTACTTAGAGTGGCTTTTACCAGAAAGATGTCCTTGCTGGCACAGTCTCATGGGGAAAGGAGAAGTCGCTTACATTCTCAGTGGGAATGTAAATTTGTAGAGCCATTATGAAAAGCAGAGGTTGCTCTTCAAACTACAAATGGAACTGTCCTGGAATCCAGCAACTTCATTATTGTTCATATATTCAAAGGAAATAAAATCAATATGCGGCAGAAACACGTGAACTCCTGTGTTTACTGTGTCATTTCTCATACCAGCTTAGCAATGGAAACGGAGTGGGTGCAGTGTCCATCAGATGAGCAGTGGGTGCATAAAGGATGCGGATCCTGGACCACAGAGCTGAGGGCTAGCGTTTGTCTCTCTCTGCTTCCTCATTGTGGATGCCGCGTGACCAGTTGTGTCTGGCTTCCCGGCCAGGATGGATTGTACTCCTGGACTGTCAACAAAAATCAAGCCTTCCTCTCTTAAGTTGATTTCATCAGTGGGTTTTGTCACAGTAACAGGAAAAGAAAGGAGACAAGGTACCAAGGTTCTGAAACAGGTAATCTCCAGCCACATATTGTGGCTCAGGAGGAAGTGCTCATGCTGACCTGGTGGAGGAAAGAAGGGACAGGTATAACAGGGCCTTTTAAATGCTTACAATCAACTCTCCTGTTTTCAACCCTCCCTGTATAGAAGAGACACTTATTGCCATCGGTATCTAGTTGTCATAAGAAGCCTCATTTCATGGTCATAAATGCTACCAATGGACTGACTTAGATTTTAGCTCCCTCTGGTCTGCTACAGCAGATCCTACCTACCTGTTCTCCAGCTCCAAAATCCTCACTAGCAAGAGGTGACCTCTTGCCCCATCCTCTGTTTCTGTCATCACCCTCTTTCAGTACAGTTTTGAGGGGTAATGCACAAGTCTGTCTAGAAAATTTCTGTAAGTACAGCATCATGTGACTTCTGCAGCATCGTGTGTCTTCTGCAAACATGGACAAATAGGGGCTGAAGATCTGGCTTGGAGGTTAAAGATTCTGACTACCCTTCCAACCCCAAGTTCAGTTCCCAGCACACAGGTGGCGGCTCACAATCAGCTATAACTCCAGTCCCAAGGGATTGTATGCCCTCTTCTGGCCTTGTTGGGCATCACATGGGCATCACATGGGCATCACATGGGCATCACATGGGCATCACATGCACATAGATTTATGCTGGCAAAACAGTCAAATACATTAAAGAAATCTAAAATGTCATTAATCTAGAAAAAAAAAAAACAACCAAACAAACAAAGAAACCAGATAGGTCATAAAGTCCAAAGTCCAAAATACTTCTCAAATTGAGTAAGAAAAGATTATCCACACACACCCAACACAGATGTCAGAATTATGTAACAAGGAGTTAGGAGCAGCCACCTCAAACTGCTTCAATAATTACAAATGCTTGAAACAATCACAAACAGCTTCTGCCGAGAAAAGGGAGGAAAATGAGAAAGAAAAAGGAAATTTAGAACTGAAAAGTACAATCATGTCCATTTAAAAGCTCTTGGATACCATTTTCTCAAGAGCAGAACAAATAGAACAGAGGAGACAATCAGTGAGTGTCCAGATGCAGCAACACAATCCAAACAATAAAATAGAGAGTGGTTGGGGCAGGGCCAGCTGGGAGAACTGGAATGTTGAACTAAAACACACACACACTCACATACACACGTGTACCCACATATACACAGAGAGATGTACATATATACATATACACATGTGCACACACATGCATAAACATACATGCATGCATACATAAAACAGACACGCATGTATACACAGGCACACACACATACACACAGGCACAGGGAAGAAACAGATGAATGAGAATATATTTCTCACTAGAAAACAAAGCATCCAGGCATCATCCTTTTTAAGTCCTAAAAGAAAATAACCCAGAGTTTTTCAGCAAACAAATATATACATATTCCTGATATATATTCATATATATATATATATCCTATATTCCTATATATATAATATTCATATATATATGTCAGGAATAACTTAGAATCCAAGTCACTGTAAGATGAAAGAAGCCAAGAAAACAAGTCCCCAACAGGCATCTCTAAAAGAACGGCTGAAAGTTATCTGTGTGAGTGTGTGCGTGTACATACATGTGGATGTGTGAGGATGGGTGTACATGCAGATGTAAGTATGTGCTCTACAGCAGAGACTTCCCTCAGTTGCCCCTCCCTTCTGAGACAGGGTTTCCCCCTACCTGCACAGAGTTCTCTGATTTTACTAGGCAGGGTGACAAATGAGCTTCTGAGGTCTGTCTGGCTTCCTCCTCCCCAGTGCTGGTGAAACGGATGTGCAAGTCCGTCCCAACTTTAATGTGAGTCCTGGGATGCTGACCCAGGTCCTCATACCCAGGCATTCATGCCCAAAAGGCAGACACTTTACTGGTATCTCATAAACCCATGAAGAAAATTCTTGAAACAATGAATGAGAACAATGTGGAGGTTGGGGAGGTGGACCCTGGTTTGGTTCCCAGAACCTATGTCAGGCAGCTCACAACTGCCTGTAACTCTTCTCTAAGATGCTGTCATCTAGGCTTCATGGTACCTACATAGATGTGCACACACTCTCCCACACATACAAAGAATCTTTTAAATCATTTGAAATCGGAAAAAGGAGGAATCTTAGACTATCAGGAAAAAAGAAAGAACAACAGAGGTTTTAAAATAAAAAAACAAAACAAA
Source organism: Mastomys coucha (assembly GCF_008632895.1). Lineage (NCBI taxonomy): Eukaryota > Metazoa > Chordata > Mammalia > Rodentia > Muridae > Mastomys > Mastomys coucha. The sequence goes on from NW_022196905.1 coordinate 218,026,497, forward strand.
ACAAAACAAAAACCATGTTGCTGAACATTATATGTTTCCTTTCTTCTCTTGAGAGTTTTAATTGGCTTTGTGGAAGCAAAAAGGACAAAAACAAACAAACAAACAAACAAACATACAAAACCAAAAACCTCAGATCTGGGACTGGGTTAAGAAGAACTTGCTGCCAGAACAAGAGGAGCTCTAAGCCGGTTTCCCAACGTGTATAAAGGTTTTAAACAATATGAAGAAAATAAAAACTACTGTAACACAGAATATTCTACAAAGCAACAAAAGGAAAGAAAGAAAGAAAGGAACATGTTATTTAAAATAAAGACAAAGAACTCCATCTGAGAAACAAAACCCATTGAGGCAGCAGAGTAAGGACTGGAAAAATCTACATCCGGGTTAGTATATAGGTGCAGGAATGATGGGACCCACTAGCACTTGGCAGGCAGAAGCAAGAGGATCCTGTGAGTTCAAGTCCAACCCGCTTCACAAAGCAACTTCTAGGCCAGCCAAGACCACACCATGAGACCCTGTCTCAAACCACTCCCCACAGAAGGCCAAGATGACTCATTGGATAAGAGCTGACTACTCAGGCCTTACGATCTAAGTTCAATTCCGGGAACCCACATAAAGGTAGAAGAGAACTGGCATCACAAAGTTGTCTCTTGAAGTGTATACACGTGCCAGGGCATGAACACATGCACACAGGTGCATGTACACACATTAATAATACAATTTAAACAGTTAACATATAAAAAGTGCATGTATACACATTAATAATACAATTAAAACAGTTAACATATAAAAATGAACTTTGCAAAGGAAGACTGGAATCCCTTCTTCACTTGGGCTTCTTACAAACAGCATAGGGAAAAGCCCCGTGCTACTAATCTGAGAGAGGAGGAGGATATGAAAATGTCATACAGAGGGTTGTGTGCCTCATGGCTCATCGCTTTCCAGCTTTCCCTTCAGCTCAACAGCTCACTGGTATTTGGGGAACACTTTCATTTCTGTCTTAGGGTTTCCATTGCTGTGAAGAGACACCATGACCACAGCAACTCTTACAAAGGGCAACATGTATTTGGGCCTGGCTTACAGTTTTAGAGGCTTAGTCCATTATCATCATGGCAGGAAGCATGGCAGCAATCTAGGCAGACATGGTGCTGGAAGAACCAAGAGTTCTACATCTTGATCCGAAGGCAGCCAGGACAAGACCCTGTCTTCCACAGGTAGCCAGGGCGGGTTCTCAAAGCCCGCCCTCACGGTGACACACTTCCTCCAACAAGACCACATCTCCTAGTGAGTACCACTTCCTGTGGGCCAAGCATATTCAAAACAGCACACCTTCCTCCTTTAGAATGTGGTTATACTTAAAGATTGCTGTTTGGTAAGTCTTTGGGGTCCCCAGAGGTAGGAGCCAACATCTGTTCACACTGTGTGCCTACACACAGACACCTACAACAGACTAAAGAAATTCTACTCTAACCTAAGTGTGTGAAGCATTGAGTGTGACTTACAGGTGTGGGTGAATCGTGGCTCCTGGCTCACTGAAGAGTCCCTCCACACCACCAATGACGACACAAAATGCATCCCTGGAAAGCGGCGTCTTTTCCTTCAGCAACTATTTACTCCAATAGGAGCCTGTGAGTCCTGTAACTTTCTGAGTTTCCCAAATCTAAATGTTTTCGGTACTTTGGGAGTCTTAACTTCGTTCCTCCAGAGGAAGCAGTTACACGACATATAGCCTTTTAAGAAGGATGGTCCGAAGAAGAGGGATCTGAACACATTGAAAATGTCACTGTGAGAAGAGGAAGAGATGCAGGAGATGTGTATGAATGGAGAAAGGAGAGAGGTACCATGGTGACCTACAAGCTGAGAAGGTTGTGAGCTGTAAGAACAACCATTGCTCTTGTTTAAGCCACCCAAACAGAACCAGGCTGGCAAAAGTGGGGATACTTCAGAGACACACATGGCCCTCCCTTTGGCCATCAGACTATTGAAATAATGGACCTCAAGAGACTGGAATTTCCCCAGGAATCTCAAGCTGGAGAAGGAAAAGCTGAAGCCTGGTGCCAGCCAGATGGAAGTTCATCTGGTAGAGGAGATTTACAATTTGTTAGATCATCTAGTAGGAGAGACTAGAGCTGAGACAATGGCATAAGCAA
>NW_022196905.1:218028707-218031965 GCF_008632895.1 Mastomys coucha
AAAAAAAAAAAAAAAAAAAGTTTATTTGTACTTCACACATCATTTAAAAAGATTTTGTTTATAACCATTCATTCATTCATTCATTGCTTCAGTGTACCTGATTGCACCAAGGAGTATGCGTGTGTGTGTGTGTGTGTGTGTGTGGTGTGTGTGTGTGTGTGTGTGTGTGTGTATCAGAGGACAATTTGAAGAAGTTGTTTGTCTCCTTCTACCACGTGAGTTCTAGCGATCAAACTCAGGTCATCAGACTTGGTGTTCTGAGCCATCTCACTGGCCCACTTGACCATTCTATTTGATGTTCTGCCAAAGGCCTTTCTAATGTTAAAAAAATAAATAAATAAATGTATGGGGCCTTCGGAATGCTGGGATGAGGTTCCTCCTGCTGCCTTTATACATTTAAGGACACGGAAGCAGACAGATTGACCAAGGGCAAAGAGAGAATGTGTGTCAGCACTGAAAGCGAAGTCTTGGATCAACATCCTGGGGTCACATTACCAAGCAGGAGGAGATAATGAGGGGTACTTTGTCTGCGCAGGGTGAAAGGTGCCATTCCAATGATTTAGGAAGAAATCGAGTTTGCAAAAATGAAAGTAACCTAAGATGCAAGAAATAAGATAGAGGAAACTCACTTTTCATCTGCAGAGAACACTTGGAGGGCACTGCAGTGTGTTCTTTGAATATGCCTACGCAAACAAAGATCTCAGCAGGGTGCTGAACTGTGGAAAGCTACATCTCAGTCAGGGGGAAAAAAGTCAGTCATCGAGAGAGAGGTAAAGGAGTTTCTGATGTAGAAATCAAAGATTCATCTAGCTTTGTCAGGGACGCTGGACTGGACTCCGTTCCTACCATTTCCTAGCTGTGTGACCCTGAAGGTTTCTGTGACATTCTAGAAGTCACTTGTTTAAAAAAAAAAAAAAATCAAGCAAAGTCAGGTGTGGTAGCAAATGCCTATAATCGTATTGCGGGAAGGCACGGTCAGGAAGATTATTGTCCGTTCAATGCCACTGTGGTTAACACAGCAGCCCAAGACCCACCAAAGCCACACAGTGAGACCTTGTCTCCAAAAGACAAAATTACAACAACTACAAAAAGAAATAGCAACCACAACAGAACACCACATCAAGAAATACTCAGGGAGCTCCTGTCTGTCGCTTGGCGTGCAGGTAGTGCCCATCCCTTCCCTGGCCACTGCTATTGCTACACTTGTTTCTTGGTCTCTTTGTCTTTCATGTTCCTGTGGACTTGTGTCTTCACTACTCAGACTTTATGGTCTAGGATCATCTCTGTTGGCAATAATGAACTTCCCTCACCGGCATGACAGTCCGCACTCACATCAAACATGGAATTGCTTCTGAACCTGGATTCCATGTGCTTTGGTCTTTATAAAAGAATGCACACTGGAAATGATTTCATCTTGCTTCTTCCAAAACGATGGAGGCCAGGTGAACATCTGGCGTGAAGCTCCAGCTTCGTTTTACTTTTTAAAAAATCTCTATAATTATCTTTTTATCCTTTGATTTCAAAGAAACCAGCCTTCTTCCTTTACCTCTGATGTTGCCTTTCCCCAGGGCTCTAGGCAGACTCAGGAAAATGACTCCCACCTTTTCCACACTCTTTCTACTTCTTTTTAAAAAGTTGCAAAATGTTGCTAAGATTTGTTCAAGCACTGGTTTACACAAGTACATAGGAGAAAAAAGTAAAAATACCAGTGAAAATCCTACAATCTATAATCACCATAATTAGTCTGTATTTATTAGTTTGACATCTTATTTTCTTAGCATGTGTATACACACACACACACAGAGAGAGAGAGAGAGAGAGAGAGAACATATAAGACACAACTCCTCAAAAATCCAATTGCCTTTATATTTAACAATCAAATTTGTTTTTACTTCTTTTTACAATATAAAAAGAAAACTAAGAAATTCTGGGTGCATGTTTCCATGACAAAATACATGTTATCTCATAAGAAAGACTAATTGCAAGTGAGGGAGAAAGATGCGGTGCTGAGATCTCTGTCCTGGTTATGGCGAATTGCAGCTGCTCTTCTCTGGTCTTGACGGCCCAGAGAAGTAATGAAATGTTTGGCACCATAGGTCCCTGACATCAAATGACAAACAAGTCCTTGTGTTGGGCAGTGAAAGTTTCTTATTGTGCTGTCTACCCAGGGCTCGAATGTGGTGGTTGTTGTTGTTGTTTTTAAATGAATTTCTAAAATTTACTAGCTATAATTTTGTTACAAAGTTTTGAGTTCTAGACTATTAGACTTCCTGTATCCCTTCCCTTCCTCTAGCCCCGAGATGTTTAAGCTGTGGTCAAAGGGTGCATCCCTCCCTCACTGCCACAAGGGAAGGGACCAGCAGCATCTCCATGAGAGGAAGGCACGGTGCTGACACTTCCACTTTAACAATGTCAGCTAAATCCATTAACACAGAAAGGACAAAGCATGCACATCAAAGGACCACTAATGCAGCATTTACTATGCTTTAAACTAACAGGTGTCACGTTTAAAGAATAGTTTTAGGTTTAGCAAGCACACTATATCTAGAATCCCCATTGATAGTCCAGTTCCCAATGAATTCACATTTAACAGATGTATAGAAAGAAATAAAAGAACTAGACTTTTTTTAAAGGCATTTACCTTTTGATCTTCCTTTCACAATTCTAACTAGGAGAACAGAACAGCATTAGACCACTTTCCACAAAGCAATGTCCTACAGCATATCTGACTAACAGCTTTCAAATCTGTCAAGGTCAAGGGGTAAAAAGGCTGAGACACTCACAGCCAGGAGAAGCCTAAAGAGATGTACAAGGATGGAGAAGATGGTATACCAGAGCAGAACAAGAACATGGGGTCAAAAACGAGGGAAATCAGAATATACTCTAGAGCTTGGTTTCTGAGAATGTTTCCAGGGCTGGAAAGATGGCTCAGTTAAGAACATTGGCTGCTTTCCCAGGGGACCCAGGTTCAATTTCCAATACCAATATTTTGGGTCATAGCCATCTATAACACTGGTTCAATGGGATCTGATGCCCCCCTTTAGCCTCTGTGAGCACCAGACACTCATGTGGCTCACAGAGAGGAAAAACATTCTTACCTATAAAATAAAAAAAACAAAACTTTTTTTTAACTTTTATTGCATTTCAGAAAAGTTGCATGATTTCAATTTATCTGAATTTGTTAATATTCAAAAACATTTTAATTAAATAGAATTGAATCACATTCTTGTTCCCCTTTTGTACCACCGCTCCTCCCAT
>NW_022196905.1:218032519-218033028 GCF_008632895.1 Mastomys coucha
ATAATTTGGAAAAGCATTCATCTCAGAGAAAGAATAACTTATAAAGTCCTCTTCTTCAAACTTGATGTCAAGTTTGAATGTCAAGCAAAACATTCAGTCTCACTTTGTTGTTCTCTTACAAGCCACCTTCCTAGTTAATCATCTGTTTCTTTTGAGTATATAAATACCTTTGAAATATATAAGCTGTTGTGAAAACCATAGTATAGTGTAAAAACATGAAATAATACTACATATAGAGAAGCTGAGATAGGAGAAGCAATATTTTAAGACCCTTATGTTGTACACAGCAAGACACTGTCACAAACAAACAAGCTGACAGTGTATATAAATTGTACAATGTTGGACCTATTTCTACAATTACCAAATTAGAGAGATCATTGGATGACAATCAACAAATTTCCAATTCCTCATATTATCGGATTTCAATCGATTAGGATATTAGGTCATATTAATTTTCAAATTAATATATTAAGAAAAAATAATTGTCATTTCCTGTTGTTTTTGTTGTA
>NW_022196905.1:218033070-218033218 GCF_008632895.1 Mastomys coucha
GACATCTGCCCAGGATCTTCTAGCTTTCATAGTCTCTGGGGAGAAGTCTGGTGTAATTCTGATAGGCCGGCCTCTATATATTACTTGCCTTTTTACCCTTACTGCTTTTAAAATTCTTTCCTTGTTTAGTACATTTGGTGTTTTGATT
>NW_022196905.1:218034510-218049428 GCF_008632895.1 Mastomys coucha
GCTTGCGCCCAAGGTCTGCTCTGGACCCCAGCCCAGACAGACCAGAAGGAACCCAAGTCATTGGGCTGGCGGAGTTCCTCAACAAAACTTTTTTTTAAAGGCCATATTCATAATGGGTCACTAATAGTAGCCAATGTACCAAACTGAGACAAGATATTAGTAAAGGTTCATGGTTATCAGTGGGGATTCTGAATGTGCTGGATTCTCTGCCCATCTTTTCTCTAAACCTGAAGCTGTGCTTTTAAAATGGCAACTATTAATTTTTAAAGCCCTGAAGAGCTGCTGCTGTGGGTCAGTGTTCACAGGCTAGAACCTGACAGCCATGATTGTGACCGGGGCAGCCAAACCTGTATCCCCTCTAAGGGAATGCATATGTGTGCGCCACCTTCCTCTCCCTGCTACATCCTTTTGTTTCTTCTGAGCTCATGAGCCCAGGTTAGTGCCTGATGCTGTGCATCTTCAGGATGATTCTGCCCAACCCATCTCACTGACCCACCACACCAGTCTTCTGGAAACACCCTTGTGGACACCTTCAGAAGCATGCCTTTCCAATTATCATAGCATCTCTCCACCCATCAGTAATACACTATCTGCCACTGGACAGACACTTCTGTAAACTTCTAGAAGTCCCCAAATGTTTTCATGGCCTCTTCTTCCTCAGTAAAATGTCAACTGTATTATTACCTCTAAGGAGAGTAAGGACAAATTATTCCACCAAGTCAGAATGTTCTAGAAAAAAACAGACGATACTCAGTCAAACAGCCCAACGGTCATTAGTTACTAAAGCAGACCCAGAAATGGAAATATTGAAAAGTGAACCTTGGTGCTGTAAGTCAGAGGAAAGTACACACGGCTGAGCCAGAGGAAGGCTGAACATGAGTACACTGTATGTCATGACGCTGTGACTTCTAGTCAGGTAGACATCTGATCTGGCAAAGGGTCAGGCTGAGACACGGTGGAGACTTTTGTAGTCTTCACAATCCAGAGTCGTTGGCTGTTGGTCTCTCTAATTTATACACTTCTCTGCTACTAACAAATTTAGCTTTCAAGGCCCTTTCAATATGGCAGCCACTGATTTCTCCTTCCCTTTCCAGTTAGTCTCCCCTCTGTATGCCTCATGTGTATGAACTCTTCCGAATATGTAAAGGCCAGTTTTTACATTTGTAGTTTTTCTCTTTCTTTAGGCTGTGAACATATTGAAAGAAGATTCCATCTTATTCATTGTCTCCCAGGGACTTGTCACAACACGTTCAAAATTTATTTGTTAAGTAAAAAACAAAACTAAGCAAACACATAGACAAATAAAGATGTCAGGTTGATTTCCAAGATCATGAAATCTTTCAGCTAACTCAGAAATTCCTTCCCTCCCCACATTGCAAAAACAAAACAAAATAAAAAATGCTCCTAAATTCTCTCTTGCTTCTTCTTCCTCCTCTTCCTGCTCCTCCTCCTCCTCTTCTTCTTCTCCTTCTTCTTCTTCTTCTTCTTCTTCTTCTTCTTCTTCTTCTTCTTCTTCTTCTTCTTCTTCTTCTTCTTCTTCTTCTTCTTCTTCTTCTTCTTCTTCTTCTTCTTCTTCTTCTTCTTCTTCTTCTTCTTCTTCTTCTTCTTCTTCTTCTTCTTCTTCTTCTTCTTCTTCTCCTTCTTCGTCTTCCGTAAGATTGCTGTTGATCTTCTACTCTCCAGCACTGAGAATGGAGGCGGTGTTAGAAGCAGCTGGGATTAGGAGAGCTGCATTTGGTTTAGAGTCCAGCCTGGATGAGGAAATGGGGACAGCATGGGCTAGAACCTCTCCTACCTGGGCCTTGGCCCTGAGCTGTGCCACAATAGCCTCTGGGGTGAGCAAAGGCAGGGAATGGAGAAGCTAGGACCCCAGAAACTTTAGGAAGTGGCTGAAGCAGAAGCAAAGACCTTTTGAATAGTGAGGAAGCAAAGACCTTTTGAATAGTGAGGAAGCAAAGGAAGAGGCAGAGGGCAGGCAACAGTGCTGGAACTCTGACTGAGGTCTGTTGCGGCCATGCATACCCACTTCTTCTGATTTCCTTTTTCCCTTGTGTGCAGAGTTCAGAGTCTCCCCCCCCCCCCCGACTTCAGAGTTTCCCAGTGCTGTTAGGCTGTGAATGCCAAACATAATTAGCAATAATGCCCAAGTGATAGTGAAATCAGGAGATAGAGCTGGACCAGTTTCACCCAGGGAAGTCTGCATCATCTCCCAGGGGTCCTTTAGCTATAAAACAAAGACAAAATTATTATATTTGCTTTCTGCATGGCACACAACCAGCTTGCCAGTTCTAGGGGGATCTTATGTCCTCTTCTGGCATCCACAGGCACTCCATGCATGTGACAGTATATACATACATGCAGGCAAACACTCAAATACATGAAAACAAATCTTTTTTTAAAGTACACTAATGCTGTGGATTTGGTTTATTGCTTAAAGTATGTTAATTGAGTTCTAACCCCACGTCTACATATAAGATGCCGAGGGTCCCTGCCCCAAGTTGGTTGTAATTGGTAAATAAAGTTGCCGGTGGCCAATGGTTGGGCAGGGAGACAGAGGAGGGACTTTTCATTTCCCTGGCAAGGGACCCTAGGTCAGAAGAAAGATTTAGAATCACCATGCTGGGAAATCAGGAGGATCAGGCAGGAGAGCTGCAGAGGACAGAACAATAGTGTAAGAACCCCGGAAAAATAGGTCCAAGGGTCTGGGGTAGCCGAGAGGAAATATAGATTTTAGTAAGTAATAATTCAGGAGTATCAGAGGGGAGGTGTTAGCAATGTGGAAGTTTGGGAGTGGCCCAGCCATTGAACTGCTTAGGGCATATTAAAAATAAGGCTGCATGTGTGTGTGTGTGTGTGTGTGTGTGTATGTTTCTTTTATTATTTGTTTTTTAGGTATATTAACTATTTATTAACAGCAAAGGCCCAGAGATTCATTTCTTCTTGGACACACCCACAGTACGGCCCCTGGGGCCAGTGGACTTGGTGTTCTGACTGAAGACACGAAGATCCCAAAAGTGGTGCAGCCCCCTATGGACTCGAATTTTCTTCAGCCACTCCAGGTCCTCATGCAGCTTGTTGTCTAGACCATTGGCCAGGGCCTGGCTGTACTTCTCATCCTTCACACCCTTCTGTCTGTTCAAGAACCAGCCTGGAATCTTGTACTGTCATGGGTTCTGCATGATTGTGATCACACGGCCCACCTCATCCTCCGTGAGCTCTCCAGCCCTCTTGGTGAAGTCAATGTCTGCCTTCCTCAACACCACATAAGCATACCTCCGCCCCACACCCTTAATGGCAGTGATGGCGGAGGTTATTTCTGTTGCCCATCGATGTCGGTGTTGAGTACTTTCAAAATGTGCTGGAACTTCTCAGGGATCACTAGAGACATGACAGCAGCACAGACAGCGGCATGTAGGCCTCCTGTGGAAGTGTGTGTGTGTTTCATTCGGGAATCCGCAACACTGGGGTGGTAGCGAGAAGCACACGCACCCACTGAGGGAGTTAAGAGAGGATTAACCACACTGCTGTTTCGTACTATAGCAGAGGAAGGTAGCACAACGTCCTTACACAGCTGCCATCCCTGTGGCCTTGTCCTCGGCAGCATCACCACAAAAGTGAATGATGCTTTCTTTGCACCAGGACACTGTGACTACAGTGATGTCATCAGGTCACCAGAGTTTCTCAGTTCCATTATAATCTTACATAACCACTTCCTGGTAGGTCTTTGATTCAAACATCAGTTTGTGTTTTCCCTTTGGCCTGAATGTGACAAATACTCAATAAAAAAGAGTGAAATTGACTCATTTTTAGGTCATTTATTCATTCATATTTTTTGTGTCTAAGTTATCTACCCACATCAGGCATCAAGAATATCATCATCATTTGGGTAATTTACCCTTTCCTGATAAAGTGCATTCAGGCATGTATACTCGCTTCTTGAGCAAGAACAGGTAACCTTATGCCAAATCATATCATAGCCTGTCTAATACAGCACTCGGCCTCTAACAGAAGACTCTAGCTTGGACTCCTCAAGAAAGGTGAGTCTCCCCTTCCCACAGCCCATTTAACAAAGCTGGATATCATATCACTGCAGGTCCTCAGCTGACTGACTACGTCAGGCAGCCAGTTAATGCTCTATCCCATCTGCTTTGATGGTCCTGGTTCTGGCATTCATGTAACCCCAATGTTCCCTAGCAACTGAGAAAGAATCCACCACACCCACATTTCTTGATCCTGTTCTGGAGATCTGGAACTCTGTTAGTTTTAAACTGGTAAAATCAAGAGCCAGTGGAATTTCTTAAGCTTTTCTGGCTGGAAATTGATACAAGAGTCTAATTGTTGGCTGCAATGAGGGAAGAGAGGAAAGAGGCATGTCTAAACAGAATCTGCGAATGTTCTGAGGTCTGCCCTCTACCTGGAATCCTGTGGCTGCCTCAGCACTGTAGCATGTATTTATAGCCTCAGACCTTCTGCTCTTTGCCCCTCTCCCCTTCCTTCTCTGCTTCTAAATTAGAGAACACCATCCCGAAGACCTTGCATTGCCAGGGTAGGGTACCAATGTATTTCCAGCACATTTTAAACTTTGCTTCAGGAAAGTGTTCTGTTTCAAATGTCTGCTGTTGAAAATGCCAGAGCTTACCTTTGTGACTCATCATGAAAGAGACAGCTTTCTGCTTCTATAAACTGGAATAGAATATTTTGGTGATGTACTCCTCGATTAGAAATTCAAGGTCACGACAGGCTTCAGAAGTGGCAGGGCAGGTGGGACAGGATCCTTTCTACCTCCATCTACACATAGAAGGGACAGCGGATCTACAGCTCTCTCTGCCCCTTCCCTGCAAGCGGAGAGCTTGTCTCTAGGGAGTGCTCTGACCCAGGGACTCAGTGAGATCACCATTTTCTCTCCAGTGACTTTCTAAGGCTGGACCAGCTGGGAGGCACAGGCCTCAGAAGTGGCAAGGCAGCTGGGACAGGATCCTTTCTAGCTCCGCCTACACCTAGGTGGGACAGCAGATCCACAGCCCTCTGTGCACAGGTCTTAACAGAGGAGAGCTGATCTCCCAGAAGTGCTGACACAGGCTTACAAACTCACAGGAGGAACAAGCTCCAGCTAGAGACAGCAAGAACATCTAACACCAGAAATCAACAGACGGCAAAAGACAAATGCAAGAATCTTACCAACAGAAACCAAGACTACTTGGCTTCATCAGAACCTAGTACTCCCACCACAGCAAGTCCTGGATATCCCAAAACACCGGAAAAGCAAGATTTGGATCTAAAATCGTATCTCATGATGGTGATAGAGGAATTTAAGAAGGACATGAATAACTCCCTTAAAGAAATACTGGAGAGGGCTGGCGAGATGGCTCAGCGGGTAATCGCACTGACTGCACTTCCGAAGGCCCTGAGTTCGGATCCCAGCAACTACTTGGTGGCTCACAACCACCCGTAATGAGATCAGATGCCCTCTTCTGGTGCGTCTGAAGACAGCTGCAGTGAATTATGAGAGTGAGCAGGGCTGGCAGAGGTCCTGAGTTCAATTCCCAGCAGCCACACACACGATGGCTCACGGCCATCTGTACAGCTACAGTGTACTCATACACATAAAATAAATAAAATAAATCTTTAAAAAAAAAGAAAGACAGGAGAACACAGGTAAACAGGTTTAAGCCTTTAAAGAGGAAACAAACAAACAAACAAACAAAAAATCCCCTAAAGAATTACAAGAGAGAACACGCTCAGGATCAGAGGTGAGGAGGACCCAACATCTGTCCCAATACCTGGAGTAACCGGGACCAGCAGGACCCAGGCACACAGGAACTCCACCAACCCAGTGGCTCAGGTTCCTTCCGGTCTATCTGAGCTGGTGTCCTAGGCAGACCTTGGGTGCAAGCTCCTCAGCCAGTCCCACAACACCCAGAGGAAGCTCCACTCCCAGGCGCTCTAACATGCCCAGCATCAGAGGTGAGAAGGACACATCTGTCCTAACACCAGGAGTAACTGGGACGAGCGGGACCAGGCACACAAGAACTTCGATAGCCCAGTGGCTCAGGTTCCTTCCGATCCCACAACACCCAGAGGAAGTTCCATTCCCAGGAGCTCTAAAACGCCCAGGATCAGAGGTGAGGACAACACAACAACTGTCCCAACACCAGGAGTAACTGGGACCAGCAGGACCCAGGCACACAGGAACTCTGCCAGCCCAGGGGCTCCAGATTGTTTCCGGTCTGTATGGGCTGGCCAGTGCCCTGAGCCGACCTTGGGCAAAAACTCTGCAGTCATTCCCAAAACACCCAGAGGAAGCTCCACTCCCAGGTGCTCTAACAAGCCAAGGGTCACAGGATCCCAGAATCACAGGATCACAGGATCACAGAGACAGCTTGACTCTGAGGAGTTCTGACACAACCAGGATAACAGGAAGGACAGGAAGGACAGATTTAGCAAGGGCAGGTAGCACTACAGATAACCAGATGATGCCGGGCAAGTGTAATAATATAAGCAACACAAACCAAGGTTACGTGGCATCATTAGAACTCAATACTCCCACAATTGCAAATCCTGGACATACCATCAAACTAGAAAAGCAAGATTCAGATATAAAATCATTTCTCATGATGATGATACAGGACTTTAAGAAAGACATAAATAGCGCCCTCAAAGAAATACAGGAGAACACAGGTAAACAGCTAGAATCCCTTCAAGAGGAAACACAAAAATCCCTTAAAGAACCACAGGAAAACACAATCAAACAGGTGAAGGAAATGAGCAAAACCATCCAAAAATCTAAAAATTGAAATAGAAACAATAAAGAAATCAGAAAGAGAGACAACCCTGCTGATAGAAAACCTAGGAAAGAAATCAGGAGTCATAGATGTAAGCATCACCAACGGAACACAAGAGATAGAAGAGAGAATCTCAGGGGCAGAAGACACCTTAGAAAACATTGACACAACAGTCAAAGAAAATGCAAAAAGCAAAAAGCTCCTAACCCAAAACATCCAGGAAATCCAGGACGCACTGAGAAGACCAAACCTAAGGATAATAGGAATAGAAGACAGTGAAGACTCCCAATGTAATGCGCCAGTAAATATCTTCAACAAAATTATAGAAGAAAACTTCCCTAACCTAAACAAAGAGATGTCCATGAACATACAAGAAGCCTATAGAACTCTAAATAGACTGGACCAGAAAAGAAATTTCTCCTGTCACATAATAATCAAAACACCAAATGCACTAAACAAAGAAAGAATTTTAAAAGCAATATGGGAAAAAGGTCAAGTAACATATAAAGACAGGCCTATCAGAATTACACCAGACATCTCACCAGAGACTATGAAAGCTAGAAGATCCTGGGCAGATGTCATACAGACCCTAAGAGAACACAAATGCCAGCCCAGGCTACTATATCCAGCAAAACTCTCAATTACCATAGATGAAGAAAACAAGATATTCCATGACAAAACAAAATTTACGCAATATCTTTCCACAAATCCAGCCCTATAAAAGATAATAGATGGAAAGCAACAACATAAGGGGCAAAACTACACACTAGAAGAAACAAGAAAGTAATCTTTCAACAAATCCACACAAACCTAATTCCACCTCTTACAATAAAGACAATAGGAAGTAACAATTACTTTTTCTTAATATTTTAATATGAAAATTAATATTACCAACATATCCTAATCGATTGAAATCCAAAAATATGAGGAATTAGAAATTTATTGACTATCATCCAATGGTCTCTCTAATTTGGTAATTGGAGAAATACATTCAATATTATACAATCCATATACCCTTTCAGCTTATTTGTTCCTGACAGTGTCTTGTTGTGTACAACATAATGGTCTTGAGATCTTGCTTCTCCTATCTCAGCCTCTCTATTAGTAGTATTGTTTAGTTTATGTTTTTTCACTATACTATAGCTTTCAGAACAGCTTATATATTTTAAAATTATTTTATATACCAAAAGAAATGTAGACAATTAAATTGGGAGGGGGTTTGTAAAAGAACAACAAAGAGTAAGACTGAATGCTTTGCTTGACGTTTGTAACTCTTGTATCACGTTACCACAGTAAGAGCCAAGATTTTAAGCTCTACTAAATACAAAACAAACAAACAAAGAAAAAGACTTTATCTATTTATGTTCATTTAAGAAAATATTGGTAATGATGTATTATTTTGAAATATACTGTTAATATGTTTGGAGTTATTTAAAATTTATATTGAGAAAAACATATGCATTTTCAGTATTGCTATAGACAAGCATCTACATAAGACTGTTAAATTGATTGTTTTTTATATCAAACAACTTTTATAATATTCATTTTCATTGTTATAATATTTTATAAATTTTAAGGAAGATGACAAAAAAAGATATTGTAGGTATTGAAGGGGTGGTCTCTGGGAGGAGTTGGGGTACAAAAGGAAAACAAGAATGTGATTAATTCTATTTATATAAAATAGGCTTTTTAAATGTAAAAAAATTCAGATAAATTGAAATCATGTAACTTTTCTCATTATAATGCAATAAAACTTAAAAAAAAAAAAAGAATTACAGGAGAACACGAGTAAACAAGTAGAAGCCCTTAAAGAGGAAACACAAAAATCCCTTAAAAAATTATAGGAAAGCACAACCAAACAGGTGAAGGAATTGAACAAAACCATCTAGCACCTAAAAATGGAAGTAGAAACAATTAGGAAATCACAAAGAGAGACAACTCTGGAGATAGAAATACTAGGAAAGAAGTCAGGAACCATAGGTGCAAGTATCACCAACAGAATACAAGAGATAAAAGAGAGAATCTCAGGTGCAGAAGATACCATAGAAAACATTGACACAACAATCAAAGAAAACACAAAATGCAAAAAGTTTCTAACTCAGAACATCCAGGAAATCCAGGATGCAATGAGAAGACCAAACCTAAGGGTAATAGGTATAGAAGAAAGTGAAGACCTCCAACTTAAAGGGCCAGTAAATATCTTCAACAAAATTATAGAAGAAAACTTCTCTAACCTAAAGAAAGAGATGCCCATGAACATACAAGAAGCCTATAGAACTCCAAATAGATTGGACCAGAAAAGAAATTCCTTCTACCACATAATAGTCAGTACCCCAAATGCGTAAAACAAAGAAAGAATATTAAATGCAGAGAGGGAAAAAGGTCAAGTAACATATAAAGGCAGACCTATAAGAATTACACCAGATTTCTCTCCAGAGACTATGAAAGCCAGAAGATCCAGGGTAGATGTCATACAGACCCTAAGAGAACACAAATGCCAGCCCAGGCTACTATACCCAAAAAAACTCTCAATTACTATAGATGGAGAAACCAAAGTATTCCATGACAAAAACAAATTTACACAATATATTTCCACAAATCTAGCCCTTCAGAGGATAATAAATGGAAAACTCCAACACAAGGAGGGAAACTAGATCATAGAAAAAGCAAGAAAGTAATCTTCCAACAAAACTAAAAGAAGATAGCCACATGAACAGAATTCCAACTCTAACAACAAAAATAACAGGAAGCAATAATTACTTTTCCTTAATATCTATTAATATCAATGAACTCAATTCCTCAATAAAAAGACACAGATTATCAGACTGGATATGTAAACAGGACCCAACATTTTGTTGCATACAGGAAACCCACCTCAGTGACAAAGACAGACACTACCTCAGAATAAAAACAATCCTCCAAGCCAATGGTCCCAAGAAAAGAGCTGGAGTAGCCATTCTAATATCGAATAAAACTGACTTTCACCCTAAAGTGATCAAAAAAGATAAGGAGAGACACATCATACTCATCAAAGGTACAAACTACCAAGATGAACTCTCAATTCTGAACCTCTATGCTCCAAATGCAAGGGCATCTACATTCATAAAAGAAACTTCTCTAAAGCTCAAAGCATACATTGCACCACACACAATAATAGTGAGAGATTTCAACACCCCACTCTCTGCCATGGGTAGATCATGGAAACAGAAACTAAACAAAGACAGCAGAGACTAGCAGAAGTTATGAAACAGAAGGATTTAACAGATATCTATAGAACTTTTTATCCTAAAACAAAAGGATATACCTTCTTTTCAGCACCTCATGGTAACTTCTCCAAAATTGACCATGCAATTGGTCACAGATCAGGCCTCAACAGATATAAGAAGATTGAAATAATTCCTTGCATCCTACCAGATCACCATGGACTAAGGCTGCTCCTCAATAACAACATAAACAATAGAATATCCACATACACGTGGAAGCTTAACAACACTCTATTCAATGATAAGTTGGTCAAGGTAGAAAGAAAGAAAGGAAGAGAGGAAGAAAGAAAGAAAGAAAGAAAGAAAGGAAGAAAGAAAGAAAGAAAGAAAGAAAGAAAGAAAGAAAGAAAGAGGGAAAGAAAGAAAAGAAGGAAGGAAGGAGGAAGAAAGAAAGAAAGAAAGAAAGAAAGAAAGAAAGAAAGAAAGAAAGAAGGAAAGAAAGAAATTAAAGACTTTCTAGAGTTTAATGAAAATGAAGCCACAACATACCCAAAATGATGGGACACAATGAAAGCAATGCTGAGAGGAAAACTCATAGCTTTAAGTGCCTCCAAAATGAAACTGGAGAGAGCATGCACCAGCAATTTGACAGAACATCTGAAAGCTCTAGAACAAAAAGAAGCAAATTCACCCAAGAGGAGTCGAAGGTAGGAAATAATCAAACTCAGGGCTGAAATCAATCAAATAGAAACAAAAAGAACTATACATAGAATCAACCAAACCAGGAGCTGTTTCTTTGAGAAAATCAACAAAATAGATAAATCCTTAACCCAGACTAACTAGAGGGCACAGAGACAGTATCCTAATTAACAAGATCAGAAATGAAAAGGGAGACATAACAACAGACTGTGGGGAAATCCAAAAAATTATGAGATCCTACTACAAAAGCCTATACTCAACAAAACTGGAAAACCTGGATGAAATGGACAATTTTCTAGACAGATACAAGGTACCAAAGTTAAATCAAGATCAGATAAACGATCTAAACAGTCCCATATCTGCTAATGAAATAGAAATAGTCATTAATAGTCTCCCAACCAAAGAAAATGCCTAGGACCAGATAGGTTTATTGCAGACTTTTATCAGACCTTCAAAGAAAACCTAATACCAATACTCCTCAAACTATTCCACAAAATAGAAACAGAAGGTACTCTATCAAATTCATTCTATGAAGCCACAATTACTCTTATACCTAAACCACACAAAGACCTAACAAAGAAAGAAAACTTCAGACCAATTTCCCTTATGAATATCGATGTAAAAATACTCAATAAAATTCTTGCAAACTAAATCCAAAAACACATTAAAATGATCATCCATCATGGTGATCCATCCCTAGGTTTCATCCCAGGAATGCAGGGATGGTTCAATATACAGAAATCCATCAACATAATTCACTATATAAACAAACTCAAAGAAAAAACAGATGATCATCTCATTAGATGCTGAGAAAGCTTTTGACAAAATCCAACGTCCCTTCATGATAAAAGTAGTGGAAAGATCAGGAATTCAAGGCCCATACTTAAACATAGTAAAAGCAATATACAGCAAACCAGTAGCCAACGTCAAAGTAAATGGAGAGAAGCTTGAAGCAATTCCACTAAAATCAGGGACAAGATAAGGCTGCCCACTCTCTCCCTACCTATTCAATATTGTACTTGAAGTCCTAGACAGAGCAATTAGACAACAAAAGGAGATCAAAGGGATACGAATTGGAAAGGAAGAAGTCAAATCATCACAATTTGCAGATGATATGACAGTATACTTAAGTGACCCAAAAATTCCACCAGAGAGTTCCTAAACCTGATAAACAACTTTAGCAAAGTAGCTGGATATAAAATTAACTCAAGCAAATCAGTGGCCTTCCTCTACACAAAGGATAAACAGGCTGAGAAAGAAATTAGGGAAACAACACCCTTCACAATAGTCACAAATAATATAAAATAACTTGGTGTGACTCTAACTAAGCAAGTAAAAGATGTTTGACAAGAACTTCAAGACTCTGAAGAATGAAATTGAAGAAGATCTCAGAAGATGGAAAGATCTCCTATGCTCGTGGATTGGAAGGATTAATATAGTAAAAATGGCCAACTTGCCGAAAGCAATCTACAGATTCAATGCTATCTCCATCAAAATTCCAACTCAACTCTTCACAGACTTAGAAAGAGCAATTTGCAAATTCATCTAGAATAACAAATAACCCAGGATAGCGAAAACTATTCTCAACAATGTAAGAACCTCTGGTGTAATCACCCTCCTGGACCTTAAGCTGTACTACAGAGCAACTGTGATAATAACTGCATGGCATTGGTACAGGGACAAGCAGGTAGATCAATGGAATAGAACTGAAGACTCGGAAATGAACCCACACACCTATGGTCACTTAATCTTTGACAAAGGAGCTAAAACCACCCAGTGGGAAAAAGACAGCATTTTCAACAAATGGTGCTGACTCAACTGGTGGTTAGCATGTAGAAGAATGCAAATTGGTCCATTCTTATCTCCTTGGTCAAAGCTCAAGTCCAAGTGGATCAAAAAACACATAAAACCAAATACACTGAAACTAATAGGAAAGAAAGTGGGGAAGAGCCTTGATTGAGCACATGGGCACAGGGGAAAATTTCCTGAAAAGAACACCAATAACTTATGCTCTAAGATCAAGAATTGACAAATGGGACCTCATAAAATTGTAAAGCTTCTGTAAGGCGAAAGACACTGTCAATAGGACAAAATGGCAACTAACAAATTGGGAAAAGATCTTTACCAATCTTATATCTGATAGAGGGCTAATATCTAATATATACAAAGAACTCAAGGAGTTAGACTCCAGAGAGCCAAATAACCCTATTAAAAAATGGGGTACAGAGCTAAACAAAGAATTCTCAACTGACAAATGCCGAATGGCTGAGAAGCACCTAAAGAAATGTTCAATATCTTTAATCTAGTCATCAGGGAAATGCAAATCAAAACAACCCTGAGATTCAACCTCACACCAGTCAGAATGGCTAGAATAAAAAACTCAGGTGACAGCAGATGCTGGAAAGGTTGTGGAGAAAGAGGAACACTCCTTCATTGCTAGTGGGACTGCAAGCTGGTACAACCACTCTAGAAATCAGTTTGGTGGTTCCTCCAGAAATTGAACATAGTACCACTAGAGGATCCAGCTACACCACTTCTGGGCATATACCCAGAAGATGCTCCAACATGTAATAAGCACACATGCACCACTATGTTCATAGCAACCTTATTTATAATAGCCAAAACTGGAAACAACCCAGATGTCCCTCAACAGAGGAATGGATACAGAAAATGTGGTATATCTACACACTGGAGTACTACTCAGCAATCAAAAACAATGAATTTATGAAATTCTTAGGGAAATGGATGGATCTGGAGAATATCATCCTGAGTGAGGTAACCTAATCACAAAAGAACACACATGGTATGTATGCACTCTCTGATAAGTGGATATTAGCCCAGAAGTTCAGAATACACAAAGTACAATCCACAAACCATAAGAAACTCAAAAAGGAAGACCAAAGTGTGGATACTTCATTCCTTCTTAAAAGGGGGAACAAAATACCCATGGAAGGAGTTCCAGAGACTAACTATGGAGCAGAGACTGAAGGAAGGACAATCCAGAGACTGCTCCACCTAGGAGTCCTTCCCATAGTCAATCGTCAAATCCAGACACTATAGTGGATGCAGGCAAGTGCTGGATGACAAGAGCCTGATATAGCTGTCTCCTGAGAGACTCTGACAGTACCCAACTAATACAGAAGTAGAGGCTCACAGCCATTCATTGGAGTGAGTGCAGGATTCCCAATGAAGGAGCTAGAGAAAGGATTCAAAGAGCTGAAGGGTTTGCAGCCCCTTAGGAGGAACAACAATATGAACTAACTACTACCCTCAGAGCTCCCAGGGACTAAACCACCAACCAAAGAGTACACATGGTGGGACTCATGGCTCTAGCAGCATATGTAGCAGAGGATGGCCAAGTCGGTCATCCCTGGGAGCAGAGGCACTTGGTCCTGTGAAGATTCTATGCCCCAGTGTAGGGAAATGCCAGGGTCAGGAAGCAGGAGAAGGTGGGTTGGTGAGCAGGAGGAGGGGGGAGGTAACAGGATTTTGGTTTTGGTTTTGGTTTTGGTTTTTTAATTTTTATTTTATTTTATTTTATTTTTCGGAGGGGAAACTGGGAAAGGAGATATCATATGACATGTAAATAAAGAAAATGTCTAATAAAAAAATTCAAGGTCACCTTTATCTATATGGGAATTTTAAGGGTAGCTTGTTCTCAAAAACAAAAGGAGGAAGAGAGGCAGAAACTGCAGATGATGATAAAGAAGAAAGGAAAAAAAGTAGTAATTTCAAGGTAATATTAAAAATACCACCTTTCCTTAAACAAACACATCTCAAACACTGCAATTCAAGCAATAGAATAAGTGGAAGAATCTTCTTCTTCACTTTGAAAGCTTGAAGACCAGCCTTCTACCTTGACTCCTTTGAGTTGAGCAGTATCGTAGAGATGTTGGCCCTTGGAAGAGCCAGGAAGCTGAGGGTCCGTCATGGCATCCAAGTGTCAAACTATATGTTAGTTCTACTGAGGCCCTTCTGTCTCTTGTCCCCTTAGGCACAAGGAGTCATTGCCCAAATGGTTCCCATTTGTCCCTTCTACAATCAGTGTCAGTCAGGGAAGAAGAGGAAGGGGGCAGGAGTAATGTCTGAGTTCTGAGGGTGGCTGTCTGGTCACACAACATACAGACAGAGGATGGGCAGAAGATGTACAAAGGGAAGGGGAGGGGACGGGAAGGGGAGTTGAGCAGAGGAAAGGAGAGGAGAACAGAGGAGAGGAGAGGAGAGGAGAGGAGAG